>NW_012149396.1:6909893-6911861 GCF_000956105.1 Propithecus coquereli | reverse complement strand
ATCCACCCGCCTCGGCCTCCCAGAGAGCTAGGATTACAGGCGTGAGCCACCGCGCCCGGCCTATATTTGATATCTTTAAAGTTCCCACTCTCCACTTCCCTTTCTGTAATATTCAAGGAAATAGAAACATAAAAAAGACCTGTTTGTTAAACCACATGTGTCCACCCTGTTGTGTGCCTCTCATCGGTTTCAAAGTAAGCATGTTAGAACTTTTGCTAAACATAAAGCCACCGAAATATCATCTTGTCTGTGCCATTCCGCCAGCTGCACTCTTTCCCCTGCAATCTGTACTTTTTAAATGGTCTCTCTGTAGAGCATTCTTAGCCTGGACGGTGTGTTCTGTCACCCATCACGTTTCTAGGAACGTCCCTGCTTCCCATCAGCTGCTGCATCTTCAGAAAAGACAGACTAGAATTAATTGGAGGCAGCTATCATGTGGAAGGTAAATCTGCCTCCCAAGAGAACCGTAGTACAGTCAAGACTCGAACAAATGGATTTCACATTATCTGGAGATTTTTTTAAGACGCATAAGTCAGAGGTGACTGAGAAATTTTCCGTATGTGTGAGTGTGCCATTTATTCTTGACTTTGCAATAACTGAGATTTTCAAACTTGGCTGTACGTTAGAATCACCTGGGAAGCATCAGAAATACTGATGCCAGAGTCCTAGTTAACCAACCTGGGGTACACCTGGGGTGATTCTAGTGCACGGTCAAGACAGGGCTGCTTGGGAAGTAGTACAGGAGTCTACCTTCTGTAGGATGCCTAAAGGTATCAACAAATTAGTTGGGTTTATTGCAATAAACCTATGGGGAAAGTGAAATAAATGAATGGCATAACTTAACATTGCATTGGATTCTGCAATGCCTCACCTGTGGGTGGCCTTGATCATGTCACTTAATAACGTCATAGGGGCAAAGCACTTTCATATGTAATATCTTATTTCCACAGGAATTCTAAAGAGAGCAGGGTACCTTTGCTCCTTCTGTTCCTGCACCGTTATCGTTGTTTAAGATTCAGCTGTCGCAGCCTCTGGCCTGTGGCCCCTCCCAGGCTGGGTTAGATGGGGCTTCTCTAAGCTCCCCAGGCATTGACCATATTCAACTGTAACCATCTGTGCTAGGGTTTCTCTCGCCTTGAGATTTAGTGAGAGATCACCCTACCTTTTCATCCTTAGGGTCCACAACCTAGTTGGCATTCAGTAACTGATGAATCAATTAACACATTCATTTCCACTTTACAGACGGAGACACTGAGGCACAGGGAGCCTAAATCCAGGTTCAGTGCTCTCACCTTACTTTCTGAGCTCTGGATTCATCTTGTAAAAAAAATAAAATAATTTTGGAGATTTTCTCTAACAACCCTTACAGCTCTAAAATAGGTATTTCTGTTTTATGATTTTAACTACTTTGTAGTGTTGCCAAAACTCAACAAAGCTCTCCAGATGGAGTGGAACAGTCTTGAGAATAAAGATATGATCAAAGTAACCCACCTATTGGTAAGAACGGAAATTCACATTACATTTCCGCCTAGATCAGGAACCCAGTCTGGACCTCTGAGTATGCAAAAATCACCTGGAGGCACTTTGAAAAAGTAGAAATTCCTGTGTCCTGTCCCTTCCCTTTTTGAAGCCACTCCCTCCACACACACCCCCTCCAGTGATTTTTGAAGCAGGTGGATCAGCGTTTAAGGCCCACTTCTCAGTGCTCTGGGAGATTCCTCCTGTCTGAGCGACCAGCACTGGTTTATGTGAATGGTCTTCAAGTCTGCGTTTGGGTTTTAAACAGCTGGCTGACGGAAAGCAGCCCCGCGCGTGAGCAGCCAGCATGGGCCAGGCCAGGAACGTCCTACACGTGGCTGAGGCAAGGAAGTCGCCTTCTGTATTGTGATAGGATCAGGGACTTGGCTGTGGAGACTGGACTCTTGACCACTTAGAAGTCATTTCCTAATCAGCCAGGGAGAGGAGGAG
>NW_012149396.1:6908720-6909843 GCF_000956105.1 Propithecus coquereli | reverse complement strand
GGTCACAATGCCGGCTTCTTCCTGGCCCGCTCTGAGCCCTGCTTCCTGCCATTGATTCCGTCCTTGTCCTGTTGCAGTCTCTGAGGCATGACGAGTTCTTTCCTGCCATAGGCGCTTCACGTTTGTTGCTGTCCCGCCTGAAAAGCTCTTCCTCTGAAGGGCTCCTCCTCACCTTTTGCCTTTTGGCTCCTGTCATTTCCTCAGTATTCTCTGACCTCCCCAGGTAAGGCAGGTCCCTCCCAGGTGATGCTCTCTGCTCTTTTTTTTTTTGTACTCATCAGAGTGTGGCCCTTTATCTGTAGGATTACTGGTGTGCTGTCCCCTTGAGCTTAGGTACTTTCTGAGGAGAGACCACATCTGTCTTGCTCACTGGTGACAGTGGCTGAAGCTCGCTGTTAGACGATGTGAGAGGAACAATAGTGGGAGCAGTTGCTGCCTGAGTGAGTGAAGAAAGACTAGCAGAAGGGGTGAGGGCGGGTAGTGTGAACTGCAAGGTTGTGGGGGCATATTGGGTGCTCAGGAAGGTTCCCAAGAAGGGATTCCACTACAGGGTGATTTTTTTTTTTTTTTTTTGGTAGAGATGGGGGTCTCGCTATGTTGCCCAGGCTGCTCTCCAACTTTGGGCTTAAGCAGTCCTCCTGCCTCGGCCTCCCAAAGTACTGGGATTACAGGCGTGAGCCACCACACCTGGCCTGGAGGGTAATCTTGAAGAATGATTTGGGGTTCCCCAGGCTTGGGAAATAATAAAAAGTTCCAGTCAGGGTTGGTGAGAGAAACACTTGAAATTAAATGGATCCCAAAGACAATCTTGTCTCTGATCATGCCCACATGGGAACCATCCAGAAAGTGTCAGTTGCCACAGTGTAGACCAGTGGCTTCTCAAACATTAACATGCATGCAAATCTCCTGGGGGTCTTGATAAAATGTAGATTCTGGGTTTGGTTGGTGGTCAAATTCTTCGTTTCTAATAAGCTTTCAATGTTGCAGATGCTGCTGGTCTGCAGACCTCACTCTGAGTAGCAAGGACGTACAGAACAGGGAAGACCAGAAATGTTATTGAAATGACATCATCTCTGTCATCATGTGCCCTTTGATGTATGGCAGAGGAGATGACATCTATATT
>NW_012149396.1:6899146-6906075 GCF_000956105.1 Propithecus coquereli | reverse complement strand
TAATCTTTTCACGTATATAGTCAAGTAGAAGATAAAAAAAAATTTGCTTTCTTTTTCCAACTTCAGGTTTTTAAAATTTCTCTGTTATCTATTGACATCTTCCAAAATAATTTTACCCATACAAACTTGTGAAATTTGCGATTTATAATAACCAAATATGTTATGAGAATCAGAAACTAGGACCTCAAGGCTAGTTGATTTATTCAACTTCTAAGCTCCAGCATGTATGTGCCACAGCGATTTGTAATAGGTTTAGCAGAAAGACAATGTTTAATATTATACCCGAGTATTTTTTCTTTTATTACAAAGTTAAGAATTGATCATTAATCATACCAAAAATAGAATAGAAACACCATGTTCAGTGTTGCTAAAAGGAAAGGTATTAGGCCATAGCTGAGACCAACTTTGGATTGTAAAAATTAATTTTGAATTTTATTTTTGTCTCTCTGGGAGCCATTGAGTTCAACCCATGAGTGCTGGTAATTCTTTACCTCCCTGGAGGACGGTTTGAGTGAAGTAGTTTCTGGTTTTCATTTTACTGCTACTACTTATGTTTGTTCCATGAAAGCTTTCTCAAACTAACTTTGACCAAATCTAGGGCCCTGCTTTTAAATTGTCTCACGATTCTCGTTAGATATAATTTGTGGCAGCTTCTGTTTCTGGGAAATCCTCCTCTGGATGGGGTTAGACCTAGTGACACCTTCTAATGAATAGAATACAGCTACAGTGATGGGATGTTGCTTCCGAGGCTAGAACCCAGAAAGACCCTATGTCCCTCTTGCTCTCTCTCTCTTGCTCTCTCTCGCTCTGAGAGAAGCCAGCTGCCATGTTGTGAGCTGCCCTGTGGAGAGACACTTGTGACGGAGCTGAGGTTGGCCTCTGGCCAGCAGCCCTGTGAGTGAGCGCGGAAGTGGGTCCTCCCTGGGCAAGCCTTCAGATGACTGCAGCCCTGGCTGATGCCTGGATTTGAGACCTGTGAGAGACCCTGAGCCATGTCCAGCCACTGTAACTGAGACAACAAATACTTGTGTTCTAAACTGCTACATTCGGGGGCGGGGGGGTTGTTAGGCAGCAGTAAATAGCCAAACAAAGGCAAAGATTTAAGATGCAGTTGAAGTTGCCCCTGCCTTTGGGGAGCTCACCGTCTGGTAAGCTCATCTGTTGTCAAGCATCACTGGTAAGCCAAGATGTGAAACCATTACCATTGTTATTTCTTGATAAAAGCCTCCAACAAAAGTAGTTTCCAAGCTTCCATTTTTGTCCCACGTGTTTTGTTTTTAGTTTACTTTCTTGAATAAGTAATACATGTAAATGGTACTAGTTTGAGTCTTCCTGCCTCCTTTTATCCCAGTTACCTAGGTCCCCTCCCCAAAGGCACCAGCCATTACCAGTCTATTGGTTAACCTTCTAGAGATCGTCTTTGCATTTACAGTTGTGTATGTGCATATTTCTTTATTCCCCCAGCACAAATGACAGTGGGATTTGACTCTCAACTCCCAGTATCAGGAGTACGGTAGATACGTAACAGATGGAAATCTGACGTAGTTTCTGCCGTTGGATTTCACTCTCAACTTAATAGATAAGAAATGAATTTGAGGAAACGGTTGGAAAACCTTTGGGAGAAAGGAAGGTAACATGTCACATCATGATCGGGCAGGAGTGGGACTTAGGGAAACCATCTTTATCCACATGCCTTGGGGAGGAGAGTATTTAAAACATCCAGATGAGCTGCTTTTGAGACATTTCCACTGTGAAGTATCTTGTTGACCTTTGGGGAAAGGAGAGTGACAATAACTCTCCATGACAGAAAATGTCCCAGACAGTCGTTCCAGCCCTGTCTCCCATAATTTTCTAGCCAACTGCTCCCAAGGAAGCCTCCATATTGTGAAAAATTGCACTGTTTTTATGACTGACTTCTGGTCATCTTTCAGGATCTAAGGTGACTCTGGGTTAGATGGAAACGAGTCCTGAGAACAGATATGAAGAGGAAAGAGAAGGGCTTGCTGTTCCACTTCTCCTCCTTTCTGTCGCCCCAGCGGGCAGATCAGGGTGACTTGTTAATTGTGCGGGTGGTGTCCCAGCCCAGAACAAGAGTCACCTCTGCCTGGCCTTAGACATTGGCCACACATGTTAATCTGTTCGAATCTGAGTTTCCTCTCTGCAAGGTGAAGATGATTAAACCAGATAATTAAAACAACTTTCAAGAATAGTAGATGCCTAATTCATAGGGTATATGAAGACTAATAAATGCCTTAGAAGAAAGGCAACTTATGAATTTGAGGTGGCGTTATCATTACAGTCATTACCTTCAAAGTTATAGGCGTCAGGCCAGGCAAGTCGTAAAGGAGGCAAAGAGTAATTGGACGGAACCCAGCTGAACACTGATGTTTTTGTTTCCTTAATGGGTAGTATCAGCTCCAAATGAAATTGAATCATACAGTAGGCTCACCTGGCTTGCTATGCCAAATAACAAGATTGGCCAATCCTTTTTATTTATTGTTCAGAAACTGCAGAAGAAAGTTGCCTACAAATAATGATGATGGCTGTTTTTCAGTGACTCATGCTCCCTTTGATTGGAATCTAGTGCACTGTCTACTCCTTTTCCTGGCATCATTACTACAGGTTGCCTTTTATTTTGACTAAAGCAATGCATGAATGAATAGATTTTAAATGGATGCTTGATTCTTTTATGGCTTCCTGACAGAATCTCTTGCTGTAGGTAGAAGAACCAATTCATGTTTATTTTAGGCCACGCATTTGTGACCCTGATAATATGCAGTGGGGATTTCTTCCTTCCTTCTTTCTATCCTCCCTCCCTTCTTCCCTTTTTTCTTTTTTCCTTCCTTTTTTCCTTCCTTCCCTTTTCCTTTCTCCCCCACCCCACCCCTGCCAAGTATTTGAACACCTGTATGTGCCAGGCACTGCCTTATATGTTCCGGATATAGCAGAGAGAAAAAAGACAAAGTCCCTGCCCCTGTGGAACTTACGTTCTTGTGTAGAGAAACAGAATAAACACACTAACGTGTGGTATCAACATTTATCACACGTTGATAAGTGCAATAGGAACAATAAATCAGTATGAAGGGCAAAAGAGGTGAGGGCTTACTATTTTGTCCAGGTGACTCAGAGCCTCGTTAATAAGGTGACCTTTCATTCAATCAATAAATATCTGTAAGATATTTACCATGTATCAGGCTCTACTCTAGGTGCTGGGGATATATCTGAAGAAAAGAAGCAAAAATCCCTTCCCTCAGGGAGTGTACATTCTGAGAGGAAGAGACAGATAACAAATTTTAAAGTCTGTTGGCAGATGGGAAGTGCTAAGGAAAACAATGTAAATACAGTCGTAATTGGGCAGATCCCTTTAAAAAGGTGACATTTGAGGTAAGACAGGAAGGTGAGAGTGAGCCTCGTGGTTACCTGGGAAGAATGTTCCAGGCATAGGAACAGACTTTGTATGACCCCAAGGCGGGGATGTGCCAGAGGTTTCTGGGACCAGGGAGGTGCCAGGGTGGCTGGAAGTGAGGTGTGAGGGTGGTGGGGATGAGGCCAGGGGGGAAGAGCAGATAGACTGTGGGTTTTACTCCAAGAGAAATGAGAACCCATCGTGGGGTTTTAGCTGAAGGGTAACACAATCTGTGTTACCTTTGAAAGAATCAGTCCACCCTCTGCATTGGAGTTAGGTGGAAGGGGACGAACCTAACTCCAGGTGAGTCTGGGGCTACCTCTAATCCAGGTGAGAGAGAACAGAAGCTCAGCCAGGCAGGTAGCAGGGAGGCGGGGGGAGGTTTTAGCTTCTGGAAACATTTGGAATGCAGAGCCTGTAGGGTTTGCAGATGGATTTGGTGCAGGGTGGGAGGGAGGATGAGAGTCCAGCCCGACTCTAGGTTTTTGGCATGAGCGCCTGGAAGGACGGAGTTGCCTTTTACCGAAGTGAGGAAGCCTGGGGTAAAGAGGGAAAATGAGGGGTTCGGTTTTGGTGACGTTTGAGTAGAGACCTGAAGTTTTAAATCTAGCTGCTTTTGCTAACTTAGAAATATTGAGGATAACCACTCTCATCTTTAACAAAATGCTAAGCCTCTGTAGACTGCTGGGGCCAAAGTGTATCTAAATGAGGTGAGACTGAGAACATTTTCAGCATTCAGCTGCCTTTGCTGTCTTGGGTGAGAGCAGTTCTTAGGCTAGAAACTGGGTCTCTTCCTTCATGTTTTTCTTCCCAGACCCCTTGCCCTGATGAAGTGAGCAGTAAACTGTTGCTGCTTCTGCCTCTGAAAGTTCTGTCAAATCATCCTCTCTACCTGTCCCACCTTAATAGCCTCCGCCTTCATCCTCTGTCGGCTGGAGGACAGCAGGAACTTTCTGCGATGTTGTCTTGGCCGCAGATGGACACCATCTCTTTCTGGAGTCCCAGGTCAGGGTTATCATTTCTAACGTGCAGATCTGATGAGGGCGGTTCCTGTCTTGGAGGCCCCAGGCTGTTTCTTCCTGCCCCGCTGCTCCCCCGTCCTCACCTCTGCTGATGCTGCAAACCTTGGGGCCCAACTCATGTGTCCCAGGCCATCTTCCCAGCCCCTTTTCCCTGTTCTGTGTCCTCATTGTCCCTGTTACTTCTCCGTCACAGTGGGAATACTTCTGTGGGCCAGATGCTCGCCTGCCTTCTCCGGGGTTAAGCTTCCTAAGGGCAGGAGCCACGTCGCTCACCAGCAGCTAACTGAGCACCCGTCCTGTAGTCAGGAGACATTTGCCCGATGCGTGGGAAGCCTCAAAGGGCCTCCCCTTGCTTAGCACACAAATTCCAAATGCCTCTAATATGCGAGGCCTTTCCACTTGCCTCTTCCAACCATCAACTTCCTCAACCCCCACTGCCTGCGTTTCAGTAACTGAACAGATCCTGGTGCTTCCCTGCAGGGCAACCTTTGCTCCTGTGGCTTCCTCTCCTGAGATGCAGATGCCTTTCTCCTCCTACTTCTCATCTCCCAACCTGATGGTGGCCCCATGTGACTTCAGGGCCCCATGCAGGTAACATCTCTCCCCTCTCTCCTCTCCCTTGACCATGCGGTGTAATTGACTGCTCTCTGCTCTGGATTCTGCTCTAGCCCCAGCCACATTGAATGCCATGGTTAGGTGTACATGTGCCACTGTTCCCGCACAGACTGCAGGTATATGAGGATGGGGCCCATTTCATTTGTTTTTCTATATATTTAGATACTTTATATACATGTATATTTCACATATATATACTTTGTACCTTTTATATATTAGTCTATATACTATGTACACTTTATATCTTTAGATACTTCATATGCTTGTATATACTTTATATACAGCTAATAATTTGTTTATTGCATTGTATTTTGGGGGTAGTAAAGGAACAGTGGAATTTTACATTTTAGGAGGCCTGTTCCTTATGATTAATCTTAACTCTTTTGCAAAGCACTCATATAAGTAACAGAATTACAGGTTTGACCTCAGAAAGCTTGGGAAGTTTTTATTTTTGGTTTTTAGCATAACTTTAGGGAGATTGTACTGAGCCTCGGATAGGTTCAGTTAACCAAGATAACGTACTTGTTTGGGATATAAACGTTATAGATATAATTATAACCGAATTATAGACCGAATTATAATTATAGATTATAACCGAATAATCAGTGTGTTGATTATTGTTTTCGTCGTGAAACTGTGGTGGAAACAGCTAAAGGTAGAGCCTGCTTGTTTCCTCTCAGGTATTCATGGTGGGTTTCTGTGCCTTGGGCTGTGCTGCCTTCTGAATGTGGTTTTTCTGGTTGTTCCAACAACACTGCTACGTGGGCTTTTCCAGATGTTACTGGAGCACTAATTTATCTTGTTCGATACTGCTACTCCTGTCTTTGGAAACTGAATGCGTTCTGATCAGCTCTTTGGTTTCCAACATCAGGGATTCCAGTAAAATTTAGACGGGAGGCAGCAGCCCAGAGCACCCTGCCACTGAGTGAATCACAAGGTGCGTAGACAGCTCATTACGTGACAAAAAGGAAACTCTGCCCTTGGCCTTTGAAGTGCAAGTGCCTAGAAATAACTCCTCGGGCTTCTTTTTCGGAGTAAGGGAAAGCTGGTAATCTCAGATTATTTAGGAATTGCAAAGAAGGCAAATCGAAGGATCAGAAAGAAGTCAGGAAGTGAGGGAACTGTCTGGTAATAGACGCACCACACCCAGTGCGGACAGAGGTGGACTGTATCATGCTTAAGAAAAACCATCTGAACCTGGGATGGACTACTCACGTACCCTCCAACTAGGTAGTTTGACTCTTCGCAGAAATAGCTCTACTTTGATTTTATAAGGTAGTTGTGAAAAAAGACTTACCATCTTAATTCTCGCATCAGTTGCAACCAGCACTAAATCCAAATTCTTCCTGATAAAAATCTAAGTCCATATAGAGAAGTGATGCTATATAACCCATGTCTGGTGGTCCCTTTTCTGTTCTCTCTCTGACATTGGGACATGTCGACGTGTTTTCACTTGGAGGTATGTTGTCAAGAACTTGGAATCTGCTGCAGTAGGCGGGCTCCAGTGCACCTGTCCCTTACTGGTGGTTTGCCCCTGTGGGCAAGCCACCCCTCACCTGGCTTGCTGTTCATCTTGAGGTCCCCATCTCAACCTCTTCTCCTCTAGCCAATTTCTACCTTTTCGGAGCTCCTGCCTCAACAATTTGGCTCTAGGGGCGTCCTGTTCTCACGGTGGGCTGGCTGGAGGGGGTAGAAGGAGCCTTGTGTCTCACAGAGTGAGGAAGACCCCAAACTGGACAGAAGCATTGCACTTGGTGACTAAGTTCCATGGCACCATTTCATATAGAACACAGGCCTCTCAAGACAAATGAGCATTTTGTAGACTGCTCTGGAAGGATCTAGTCCAATTTTCAGACAACTCACTGAAATAGGAAATCTCGGAATGC
>NW_012149396.1:6886140-6887341 GCF_000956105.1 Propithecus coquereli | reverse complement strand
TGCTCAGGCTGGTCTCGAACTCCTGAGCTCAAACAATCCGCCCGCCTCGGCCTCCCAGAGTGCTAGGATTACAGGCGTGAGCCACCACGCCCAGCCCCTGTGTCCCACTCTTGAGAGCAAGACTTAAGGAGGGTATCTCTAGGAAACATCTGTGTCATTACACACTTGGGAAACTGCATGGGATGCCCACCACAGAGAGTGAACCCCAGTGTAAACTACACACCCTAGTTAGCAATACTTAAATATTGGCTCATCACTTGTAGCAAAGGTACCACACTGATGAAAGGTGTTAATAACAGATACTCAGGGAGGGGCTGAGGGGATATATGGGAATTCTCTGTACTTTCCACTTAGTTTTTCTGTAAACCTATAACTACTCAATAGTCTCTTAAATTTTTAAAAAATTAGGAAAAGTAAAATCTCATAGAATTAGGAAATTGAATGCCAGAAGGGACCTCAGCCATCTGGAGAAACTCGGAGACAGTCTTTCCCTGTTCCCCACTCCAGTGGCAGTAGGGCCGGGTTCAGACTGCAGAGTCTGGTGGTGGTAAAGGCAGTGGGATCTGATGTGTGGTCACATTTTTAGAACCACTGCTCTGGTCAGGCACCCTCACCGACAGATGATGACCTGAGCCCACGTGGGGACGTGACCTGGCTGAGGCCACACAGCTAGCGGTGGCCGTGCTGGGCTGGAGTGTGGGTCTCTCCACACACTCCCTATCATCTCAAGGGCCTTCAGAGAAGCCATTGCATTCGAACCTAAAAATTCCTTGAAGTATAGATTGCACCATTTCCTTGATCTCTTAAAACCACAGATGATTCAGCCTGCCCTTTTGGCTAGACTAATCCTCTATTTTCGCTTGTTTTCAGAAAATCTTTTTTAGCAAACTGCCCATCTGCGAAGGTGAAGATTGTTTTTCTTACAACTTCTTCCACTTTTAGTAACAAAGGTGCTCAGTGATTACTGATTCTAGAACGTGTTATTCCAGTTAGACATATTATCCTTTTCAAAGCTTTCTCTAGGACAAATCATTAAGTACAGATTTTGAGTGTGTGAACTATATCTATTCCTGTTAGTTATAGATCCCTTTTTTAGAAACAATTTTTGGACTTTTAAAAATTTCATTTTACAACATATAATACCTTGGTGAACCATATTTCCTTGTTAGAAGCTTCATGCAGGCCAGGAGCCGTGGCTCAC
>NW_012149396.1:6881109-6886090 GCF_000956105.1 Propithecus coquereli | reverse complement strand
TAGTGTAAGGATTAGCAATGTAATATTTTCAATCCTACTGACTTAGGTAAATTATGCAATAGAGGAAGTTTTAAAAGCTTAGCTTCTTTTGGCATATAAATAGTAAAAATAGCTTTTTAGAGCTTTAATCTGGGGTATATTTTTCCTCCAATTCCCTTGGCACATTATTTTTAGGGTTTAGGGATGGCTTTGGAAAATAAGTATGATTCTAGGATTCTTCTTAGTGGCTTGAAAAAGTATTCATAAAAGTGATATCTAGGATATTTGTAGCTTGGATATTATAAGGAATTGTCAATTGTCTAGCCTTATACTCCGTAGATTTTTGTAAAATCAGTTTAGAGCTCTGTGTGCATGTGTTTTCATGAATGAAGGCCCAAAGCAGTTGCTTGTTGGCTTAATGCAGTAAAACCAAAATACGTGGCAAGTCTTAGATCCAATCCTATTTACACTTCCTCATATCTCCTAGATCAGTGCTGTCTGATAGAACTTTCTGGGATGATAAGTGTTCTGTGTCTAGCCACTAGTCACATGTGGCTATTGAGCACTTGAAATGTGCTAGTGCAACTGAAGAGCTTGCTTTTAATTTAATTTCAGTTAATTTAAATAGCCTCTCGTGGCTCATGGCTACTGCACTGGGCAGCGCAGTGGAGCTGGACTGTTCTCACCTGACAGCATGTGATTCAGCAGGAGGCTTTCTGGGGAACTAGAGCTTGGGTCTGGGAGCTTATGCAGTGATGCAAGCGATGGGGAGCGGCTGTAAATACAGATGAAGCTTTGCTGGCTTGCCTGCTACTCACCTCCTGCTGTGTGGCCTGGTTCCTAAACAGTCCATGGACTGGTTCCTACCGGTTCAAGGCCTGGGGGTTGGGGACCACAGATCAGAGGGACATGTTCCTCTGCCCCCTTCTCCAGCCCCTCAGGGTGCGATTCTGCTGGACCCGTGCCCTCCCTGGGAGGCGATGAGCTGCCCTTAGTTCTTAGAGCTTCAGTCCTTTCATGCTGAAAGCCTGTCTGGGGCTGGCTCCCCTCTGCTCTGAGGATCAGGTGTGGGATCCTTAATCCCCTTTGGGGTCTGCCTTGCCTCTCCCTTCCTTATTCAGCACTTTCCCCATCACCCTCCCGCTTCCCGTGACAGGGAGAGATTTGCAATTCCAAGAACAGGCTGTATGCATTCTCACCCCTAGACCTCTGCAAATACGACCCCGCTCTGCCTGACATGCCCTGTCCCTTCCCCTCACCTGGCTCACTCCTACATGTCCCCCAGATCTCAGTCTCTGCAGCACCTCCTCTGGAAAAGGCTCTTTTTGCCTCTCCCCAGGTGGGCCCCCATTGCAGCACCTACCACACTTGACTGAAATTGCTCTTTTAGCTACAGTTCCTCCCCCTGCACTAGAGCTGCTCAGAGGGTGGTCCCTGGACCAGTGCAGCATCACCTGGGAACTGGACAGAAATGCAAGTTCTCAGGCTCCAGACCAGACCTCCTGAGTCAGACATCCTGAGGGTGGGGTCTAGCAATTTGTGTTTAACAAGCCCCGCAGGGTATTTTGATACCTGCTGAAGTCTGAGAACCACTCGGCTGAACCCTGAGCCCCATGGAGGTGGGATCTGTGATGTCCCGTTTACCACCGTATCCCAGCCTTTACACGCTGCCTGGCTCAGGGGGACAGGGGCTCAGGGAAACATCCAGAGTGGGAACTTCATTTATTCTCTCGGCAACTGTCCAGTCAGGAAATTTGTTAGCTGCAATCAATTTAAATCTTGTCTCCTTTCTCCAAAGAAGAACTGGGTACTTTTTTTTTTTTTTTTACTATTGTGGTAAAATATACTCAATATACAGTTTACCATCTTAACCATTTTTAGTTGTATGGTTCTGTGGCATTTAGTGCGTTCACGCTATGCAAACATCACCACCATCCACCTTTAGAACTTCTTCATCTTCCCAAACTCGAACTCTGTACCCATTCAGCAGCTCCCTTTTCCCCTCCCCACCAACCCTGGCAGCCACCGTTCTACTTTCCGTCTTTACGAATTTGTCTGCTCTATGCACCCGGGGTAAGTGGAATCGTACAGTACTCGTCCTTTTGTGACTGGCTTATTTCTCTTAGCATAACGTCTTCAAGGTTCATCCAGGTTGTAGCAGGTGTCAGAATTTCCTTTTTAAGGTTGAATGATATAGTTAATTGTATATAAATATATACACACAGCCCACATTTTGCTTATCCAGTGATCAGATAAGCATTTGACTTGTTTGTACCTTTTTACTATTGTCAAAAGTGCTGCTATGAACATGGGTATACTGTAAAAATATCTGCTCAAGTTCCTGCTTTTTTGGGGGGTATATATTTAGAAGTGGATTGCTGAATCATATGGTAATTCTATGTTTAATTTTTTGAGGGAACATCATACTGTTTTCCACAGTGGCTTGACCATTTTACATTCCCACCAGCAATGCACAAGGGTTCCAACTTCTCCACGTCCTCACCAATGCTTATTTTCTAGTTTGTTTGGGTTTTTTTTTGACAACAGAATGCTTGAAAGAGGAAAGTTAATTCAAGGATAGTGTCAGAGAAAGAGTAAGCTCTCCAAACTTTCTTAAATGTACTTCTTTGATCAATTAAAACCTAAACACTGAGTACCTATTGTCTGATAAGTTGCTATATTAAGAGAAATAAAATCAATAGGATTTCTTCCAGCTTGATCCCATCTAGTTCTAAGACTTAAAAATGTTCATTAGAATTTGAAAAAAAGAAAAAATGTACATGAAAAATGTTAAAATGTTACTACCAGTTTCTGATGCAATTTGTGGAAACAGAACTCTATCTTTAGAGAACAGTTTTTTGACAACCATTCCATTCTTAGAATTTATCCTAAGGAAATAACTGGATAACTGTGCAAAAATGCATGTCCAAGGACTGTCATTTTCCCTAAAATTCTCCATGTTTGAACCCCTGACTTTCTTAGAACTTCAAGTGCTATTTATCTCTAGATCAAGAGAAGTAATCTCTAGCAACATCTAGTTGCCATCTCTTAGATTTTAAAATAAAATTACTCAAGGCTATGAAGTCACAGAACCTGTGACTTATATCTGTGAGGCACATTACATTATCGGGGGCTATTTGTGGGTTTGGTAGTTTAAGTAACAGAGTATACTCTGTAGGGAAGATAGTCCAAGTGCTAAAAAGGAAAAATGAAAAAGCAAAAAAATAGATGTGCATGTTTGTGGTATTTGGCCACATGCGCCACTATTCAACATCAATACCTTTGATTTGCCCCAGCTTTTCAGGGTCAGTGGGTAGAAGCAGCCTTTCCCTGTCTCCTGCCTTTTACTGTGTCCCACTTTTTTTTTTTTTTTTTTTTGAGACGGTTTGGCTTTGCTGCCCGGGCTAGAGTGAGTGCCGTGGCGTCAGCCTAGCTCACAGCAACCTCAGACTCCTGGGCTCAAGCGATCCTTCTGCCTCAGCCTCCCAAGTAGCTGGGACTACAGGCATGCGCCACCATGCCCGGCTAATTTTTTTCTATATATTTTTAGTTGTCCAGATAATTTCTTTCTATTTTTAGTAGAGACGGGGTCTTGCTCTTGCTCAGGCTGCTCTCGAACTCCTGACCTTGAGCCATCCTCCCCCCTCCGCTTCCTAGAGTGCTAGGATTACAGGCGTGAGCCACCGCGCCCGGCCCAATGGAAAGTTTCTTGACCTCAGTGTCTTCATTTATAAAATGAGAATAACAAGACCTGCCTCATTGGGTCCTTGTGCACTTTAAATGTGTTTATGTGTTAAGTGCTCAATAAATGCCGGCTAGTGTTGTCATTAACACATTGTTAAGTCAGAATCACCGATAAATGCCCTTTGCTGTGCATCTGGAACAGCACAGGCTCAGCCCTCCCGATGAGTGAGTTTTCTTCTCCCACACCCATCTTGTCTGTCTACGCCAGGGTCATCTTGGGATGTTTCTTTCCTGCCATTTGAGATAATCTGATGGCATTTGAGGTCATTTAAAAAAATCAGTTTAGAGGAGGGTGTGTTTTCATGGATGAAGGCTCAAACCAGTCACCTGCTGGTTTAATGCAGGGCTAGCTGTTTCTCGTTTTCCCCAGCACCCCATACAGCCTTCCACTGAGTTTCTCGCTGGTTCTTGATTTTAACTAAACTGGGACTTGGTGAGAGAAATGGTCTTCCATTCATGGTGGCTTGGGGTGGAAAGGCCCATGGCATACTTAGAAAGGCTCTAGAGGAGCTAGTTTTATTTGAACCCAAGGAAGGAGTCCGTTAACAGAGCATGGAGGAAGGAGCCAATTAGATTTGATGTCCATCTCCTGGCAGGACAGACCCGAGAAGAGAGAAGGCGCTGAGGCAGGAGGAATCATGGGGAGTCAGGATGCCTGGCTCTGGGGGCAGTAGCCAGTGGTTTTGAGCAGCGCAGACACTGGGCTCTTCTTTCTTTCTGAGGGACCCCTCCCCTGAGCACACGTGGGCCAGGCGACTGTTGAACAAGGAGTCTGTGTCTGGCCTGCCTCAGTATGCTTCCCAAAGCCACCTGCCCCTCGACATCAGGACCAGAACACCCAGCTGGCCTGGGAGGACCCATCTCACTCACTGGCAACCCACCCACCTGATTCTTCAGGGCTGGGGGCGGGGGTTGGCTCTTTCTACCCAGGCTGGTCAGCTCCTTCCTGAGCTGCTCTGAATTTTTATTTGTAGAAATTATCACCCACCTCTGGCTTCGTGGACTTTCATTCATTCATTTAATCTATCATTTATCTACCTCCCTCTTTCCGTCTTTTCCTCCCCCCCCTCCGCCCCGTTCTCTAAAGAGAGTGATTCCTGGGCCTTTTAACTGGTTAAAATGATTGCTATTATGGTCAGCCCAAGGGTTAAACCTTCCTCCTGGGTGTGTTTCACTTTAAAGCATAACTCATTTCCTCCTTGCATTGATTTCTACTTCTGTCCTTGGCGTGGGTTTTTTTTTTTTTTTTTTTTTTTTT
>NW_012149396.1:6862431-6868309 GCF_000956105.1 Propithecus coquereli | reverse complement strand
TAGCTTCTCTTTCTGTTAAGGGAGACCATTGTTCAGTTTGGTGAGGGTGAGGATGGGCTGGCCATGGGAAGGGGGCTCCTCGGGCATCTCTGGAGCTGACACATTCTGTCCCAGCCAGTGGGGTCTTGGGGACAGGACTTTTCCCTCTGCTGGATCTAGGATAGGCACTGAGGCAGAAGCTACTCAGATGTCTCATTCACTTAACTGTTATCTAAGAGTGATTGTGTTTACGAAATACTAATCCCCTCGGACTTTATTAATTATATTTCTTGACTGAATTTGTGGCTTTCTTCCATTTATATTTCTGTCACCAATTAAAATCACTATGTGGGGGTATCATCTTCAGTCATTTTTTTCCCCCGACCTTTGTATATTGGAGAGATTGGTCAACTTGGAAAAGCCAGGGACTGCACCACCAATCCTTCTTGCAGGCGTATAGGGGATAAGAGTGATAGCTTCTCTCTAGTGCCTTTGAACTTGGGTGCTGGTGATAAAAGGAGAGAAGCTCCTAGCAGCTCTCCTACCTGGTGGGAAGGGTAGGAGGATAGTAGCAACACCAATCTGAGAAAATCAGCCTCCAGCTGCAGTTGGCTTGCAGAGGGCAGGACTAGGAGTGGGTTTCCCAGCAGCAATGGTGGATTATTCTGAGTCATCCAAATACCTTCTCCTCCCACCCCGCCTGCATGCTTTTCATGGCCACTCGAAGTGAATTACCACATTTCTGTTAGGGATTAAAGGTTCACAAAATGATTTTTTTTTTTTTTTAAATTCTCCATGAATGAATACTTATTTGCTACTGCTGGGGCCACCATTTTAGGTTGAAATTTTGCCTAGGGAAAGTCTCTGGTAAGTCATAGTAACTGGTCTGAATGTTAATGAATTCGCTGTAGTCATATACTGGCCCTGGTTGAGTTGAGTCCTTGAAGGAAAGTGAGACTTCAGGAGCAAGAGATGAGAACTTCTGTCTTGACGAACAGAGAAAGGAAGGGAGGTGAAGCATCTTGGGATCAGCAGATTTCTTTAAAAAGTTTTCCAAGGAAATGATTTATACACAGACATAAATATTAATGTTTCTCTACTTATAAACAGTTGCCTGAAAAGTGACTTCTAGTGATTTCCAGGAGATGTTGTTGAATGAAAAAAAAGCAAAGTGTAAAAGAACGTATATATTCTACTTTTATAAAAGAGAGAAGGAAATATAAGGAAAAAATACATATATCTGCTGATCTTTATTAAAAAAAAAAAACACAGGAAAGATAAACAGAAAGCAATAAAGTTGATTACCAACCAGGAATGGTGGGATCAAGAAGGGATTATGTGAGGAGGGTGCTTGGCTAAATATATCTTTTTGCATAGTTTTCACTTTTGGAAGCCTGTTGTACATATACAAAAAATAATTTAAATCAATCAGGATGTGAAGGCAGGGAGGGAAACTCTAAAACTGAAAGCAAAATGACACCCAGTTATATTTCAGATGAGCACTCGTTAACCCACATTGCGGGCGAGGGGAAAGAATCCAAGACCTGTGGACACAGTATTTTACTATATGTGCTCAGTCTTGAACAAGGGTGGTGAGGAAGAACTGCAAAGACATCCTAAACTATCATGGTATGCTTTACGTAGTGCTATTGGCAAAGCAATTCTGAAATGGTTTCAGATGTATTTTAGCACTGAGCAAGTGAGTGTTGTTTGGGGGAGCCAGGGATCTCACTGAGGAAGAAGGAGCATACGGATGTGAAATGGGAGGCAGGGAAGAGCATTGTGGGGATCAACTGGAATTGGAGGTGTAGGTGTGAACTCATTTCTGAGACATGTGCACGCACAAGCATTACTATGTAGCATGTATCTGTGCATAGGTATATCTGTATATGTGCATGTATGTTACTTAGCTCTACTAAAGGGCCAAGGAGCAAAGGCACCGCATTAGCAGTGAGCACATCAAGTGCCCGGATCTTGGTCTCTAATGTCATTTTCCAGTAAAAGGAACCAGGGCTCCCTGGAGAAATGGCTGATTACAGGCTGGGACAGGATGGGTATGATTTGAGCCTGGAACATCTTGTTGCTGTTACAAAGTACAGAAATGCACAGAGTGTTGGGAGACTGACACACGTGCCAGGTCAAAGGGGCTCCCAAACTGGGGACAGTTTGGATACCAAAATCATTATCGACAGTAGGAATTAGCCATTGGAAAATTAGGAATGTATTCATCCGTATTGGTAACTAACTGATACACACATAAGCGGGAAGCAGGGAGGCTGTGCTCACGGTGCAACGCCCAGACTGACCGACACGTGTGGAGGGACCGCTGGGGCCAGGAAGTCATCCTTCTGTAGCCATTGTAAAGATCGGATCTGGGCCGGGCGCGGTGGCTCACGCCTGTAATCCTAGCACTCTGGGAGGCCGAGGCGGGCGGATTGTTTGAGCTCAGGAGTTCGAGACCAGCCTGAGCAAGAGCGAGACCTCGTCTCTACTAAAAATAGAAAAAATTAGCCGGGCATGGTGGCGCATGCCTGTAGTCCCAGCTACTCGGGAGGCTGAGGCAGAAGGATCGCTTGAGCCCAGGAGTTTGAGGTTGCTGTGAGCTAGACTGAGGCCACAGCACTCTAGCCAGGGCAACAGAGCGAGACTCTGTCTCAAACAACAACAAAAAAAAGATCGGATCTGCAAGAATCATCAGTGGACGCCACATCTAGGAGGAAGTTGTGATAAGGAGCAGGACGTTTGTGTCATCTTAAACAGTCTCCCCACAAGTTGTAAGTTAAATATATATATATATATATATATATACACACACACACACACACACACACACTATATATATACAGATACACACAGTGGAGAAATTAGACAATGCCTTGATGGCATGATCAGAATGAAATCACCAGCGAGGGGCAGAGGACATCATGTGCCTCCAGACGTGGCATCTGAGAAGGATGCAGCATCACTTATTTGGTGTTCCAGCAAGAATGTATAACCTGAATTCGACCGTGAGGAAATGTCAGACAAAGCCCAAAGGACAAATGTTCCGTTTAAAAAACAAAAAGAGGCAGGGTACTGTATTCTTCAAAAGTATCAGTGTTATAAATGACAAAAAATAGCTCGTGTGAATGTTTCAGATTAAAGGATGTGGCCACTTCAAGTAACACCTGATTCTAGACTGGATCCTGTATTGGAGGGAAAATAATACTATAAATGACATTTTTGTGTCAATGACCAAGAATATTGGATAACCATTAATGTTATTAATGTTGAATTTAATCAACAGATTTCTAAATGTAACTAATTAAAACTTAAGGAACTCCTCGGTGAACTCAACAATTCACAGCTGCAGGTGGTGATGTCGGCTCTACCCCCAAAGGTGTTGGGAGATCTCACAGGTGATTCAGGCGGAGGATGGGAGCTCGGGGTCCGGGTACCTGCAGAATTCTCTGCAGCTGTCTGCCCCTGGCCTGTTCCTGGCAGTGCTGTTTGTTATGTTATGATTGGGGATTGTGTAGAATTGTAATAGAACTGCTGTGACTCTACAGAGAACATGACAGAATATAGGAGTCCCTATTTTTAAGGCCTGGAAATGATTTGAATATTGATCACCTCTCTGCTTTTTAAACAGTTAAAAGTTAAAAACTCCCTTTGGGAGCTTGCCTGTGTAAACAGGTGAGGCCAAGCAGCTGACCAGGGAGGGAGACTGGCCTGGGACCCACAAAGAATGAGTAAATCAATCATTAAACATGCAAATAATCAAAAATTAACTCGATAAGCAGCCAATGTGAAATTGTCAAAAGCATAGGACATTTTATCAAGGATTTTTTATCTTGGTAGGGAAAAAAATAAGATTCAGTCTCTGTTATAATCTTTGCCTCCCCGAATGTTGACATGGTTATATAATGCATGAATTTTACTATTAGAATAGTTTAATAAGGCAATTCCGATGGGAGTGTGACGTGTGAATATGAGTACATTCAGCTCTGGGTTCTCCAATGCGCGATTACACATTGTTGATAAACAACCGGAGACTATTTTTGGTTGGCCGGTGTAATATGTCTCCTTTTGGCAAGATATATGCCGGATATTGTGGCAGAGGTGTCAGGTGTAATGACAGTTTCTATTTCTGAAAAATAACACTTTCTAATAAATCCCACATTTATTCATCATGCAAAGGTACTAACTATTAGATTCTTGGTTTATATTCTATTTTAAATCCCAGAGTTTGGGGTTTGTGACATGTTTCAGGAGATCTGAAAAAGGTGGTAATGGATACACCCAGGCTGCTTTGTTCTGAGCAGCTGGTAGAGTAAAATATTTAATGTCTCTCTCACTACTAGGGTGACATTTTCCTGTGCCCTGAGCACAGTAGGTTACGAGCTAGGTATTCCCCTTACTATCAATGATTCAACAAACGGAGGTAAATTTGAGCCGGAGCATGGGCTGTAGTAACTTCTCAGCTGTTCCTGAAGTGTCAATTTGGTGACGTGTTTTTTCTCCTTGCGTTTAATCCTCTCACATGAGCATAACAACAGCTACTGTTTACTGTGCCTTCCTGTGGGTCAAGACCTGTTCCAAGAGCTTTGCATGTATCAGATCACTTTATCCTCGCAGCAACCGTAAAAGGCAGGCACCGTTATTTTACTCATTTTACAGACGGTAAGCTGAGGAACAGCGATATTAATAATCTTCCCTGAGGTCACACAGTTTGCTGGAGCCTGTGCTCTTTGCCAACGCACTAGAATGTCTGCTCGGGGTGCTGTGTCATGGCACAGTGAAATGAGCTTGGCAGCTGGAGGATTTGGACTTGGTTCTGGTTTTAGCCCTATGGTAATCAGCTGCATGACCTTGAGCAATCCATGTACCCTTTCTTGGTCTCAGTTTGCTCAGCTTTGGATTGGGAGTAATGACAACATTCACATACTGGGGAAAATTAAGTGTGATAAAGGGTGGAAACAGTATTTGAGCTGAAACTGATTCTTCAATGAAAAAAATGATAATGCACAAAAAACAAATGCTGAACATTCCTGCTGATCCAAAGAGCAAATATGCCTTCTCGTGTACCACACAGATGGAGCAGCCCTAACTTATAAGATGTTAAAGTTTCCTGTGACATTTTCATTTTTGTGAAATGTTCAGGTGTATTTCGTTTTTAAAAAGAATCTTTTAATGGTCTACAAAAAGCTTATTTAGCATCTGAGTTCTCAAGATGGAGCCAATGGCTGCAGGAAGCACGTGGTCCCTTCAGAGGCTGTGTTACAGATCAGGACACATGTGTTGCACACAGTAGTGACCTAATGTTAATACGTTAGTTTATTTGAAGGATAGCTTTTTGCTTCATTGTTTTAATTGAGGAAGATTTCAAGCATATATAAAAATAGAAACAATAGTATAACGAATCCCCCTTGTTCATGGCCATGGCCAATGTTATTTCTACCTCTGTCCACTTCCTCCTTCCCTATATTATTTCAAAGTAAACTCAGCCAATGCATTTTTCCATTCATCCTCGTTTTTAAATGTGGTTTGTTTCACTTGTTGATACCATGATAAAGTTGTTTGCTAAGCATACTTAGAGGAAGTGAAAATCTGCATTTAAGTAGTTATATTACTAGCTTGTAACTATTCCCTTGGTGACACGAGTGATAGTTTTTTGGTTTGTGTTAATTGGTGTCTTTTAAGTGCTCTGCTCTCTTGTCTTGGAGTTATTTTCATCTAGAAAATATAGAGCGTCTTAAATGATTATAGTTCTCTGCAACCTTGCCCTGGGTGCGAGAGACAGGATGATGGAGGGGAAAGGATACAGATTTGGATTCAGATACTAAGACCTGGTTCTGGTTCCCCTACCTCTAATGATTTCTGCGAACCTAGATCCAACATTGAACTCTGAGCTCAGTTC
>NW_012149396.1:6859471-6860588 GCF_000956105.1 Propithecus coquereli | reverse complement strand
GGTAACATTTATTCACTTTCAGTGCTGTGATTCTAAGCACACAGAAAAATGATAAAATACTACATTGAACAGGGTGTAAACGTGTCACGGGATGCACATCCACGGTGTCTTCATATGAAGGGGAAGACGATGGTGTGTTGTCCTACAAACATTTGATATTGTGTCTTTTCTGGTTACATAGCAATAAAGCAAAGGGGTATCATCCCCAAGTCAATAGGGCAACTGTAGTATTTAGGGACAATTCCCCACTGCTACAGCTGGTAGTTTATTTCGCATTCCCAAAGCATGCACGATTTGCCCAGGTCTATACAAATTTTACCTGGCTGTGGACATTTGATGTTGACACTTGTTTTGTTGCTGTCTCTTCCTGTCTTTCATTTTGATCCAGGGTGAGTAGACTCTTTCTGCAAAGGGCCAGATGGTGACACTGTAGACTTTGAGGCCGTAGGTCTCTATCACAACTCTGCCGGGAAGGCATAAAAGCTGCTATAGACAATATGTAAGGAATGAATCAGGGTGTGTTCCGATAAAACTTTATTTAAAAAAAATAGGTGGTGGCTGAATTAAAGCCTACAGGCTTTAATTTGCCAATTCCTGTCTAGACTATAAGCCCTTAAGGACAGAGGCAAACCTGCCTGTTAGATGCCAGGCACGGTGGCTCACCCCTGTAATTCTAGCACTCTGGGAGGCCAAAGTGGGAGGATGGCTTGAGGTCAGGAGTTTGAGACCAGTCTGAGCAAGAGCAAGACCCTGTCTCTACCAAAAAAAGAAAAAAATTAGCTAGAAGTGGTGGCTCGTACCTGTATTCCCAGCTATTCGGGAGGCTGAGGTAGGAGAATCACTTGAGCCCAGGAGTTTGAGGTTGCTGTGAGCTATGATGACACCACTGCACTCTACCCAGGACAACAGAGCTGAGCTAGATTGTGTCTCAAAAAAAAAAAAAAAGATCCATTGATCCTCACCTTCGATATCCTCACTACCTTCCCAGAATTTAGTTTTGTGTGCATGGTAATATCTTGGGCAATAGTTTTTGGATGGCCTTGAATGACTCAGGCTCCTAAAAAGTTCTATCTTGTCTGACTTCTAAATTTATCCCTTCCGGTTTTCCCTCATCATT
>NW_012149396.1:6857309-6859421 GCF_000956105.1 Propithecus coquereli | reverse complement strand
AGAGCTGGAATTTATTCTATTTAGTATGGAACGTATAATAAAAAACATGCATAGCATACAACACATAGAAATATAATACACACACATTACATATCATATGTATTATATTAAATATGTTACAGAATTAGCTTCAATAATAATAAATGAAAAGGGGAAAAACACATTTGAGAAAACCTTTCTTATTGAAAACTTTAAAAGCCATAAAATAATGAAGAATGAACAAAAATGAATATTGTGAATCTACTTCCTGTCTAAGCTTGGGCCTCCCTGACATAAATCAAGTTATACAACAAAGATGTTATTGGAGACTCCTGCCTTCCCCACCTCTGCATCCCACTGTTGCACTGTGTGCACACAGATTATACTCTAGTGGTTAAACTTAATTGCTTTTGTTCCTACTTTCCCTTCACTTAAATCTAGAAAATTTGTAATAGCAAAAAGCACCAACAAAAGTTTGTACTTTAATTATTTCTGACTTCGGGGGTTTTTTTGTTTGTTTTTGTTTTTTCTTTTGAGACAGGGTCTTACCCTGTCACCTGGACTAGAGTATGATGGCATCATCATAGCTCACAGCAACCTCAGACTCCTGGGCTCAAGGGATCCTCTTGCCTCAGCCTCCCGAGTAGCTGGGACTATAGGCGGACGTGACCATGCCCGGCTAATTTTTCTAATTTTTTTGTAGAGATGGGGTCTCACTCTTCCTCAGCCTGGTCTTGAACTCTTGGGCTCAAGTGATTCTCCCACCTCAGCCTCCCAAAGTGTTCATGTTGCAGGCACGAGCCACCTCACCCGGCCTGACTTTGGGGTTTGATTGCAAGAACGAGTCTTCCTTGCTAGATTCTCTTTTTCTCTCTTCTTTGGAGCCTCCTCTCCCACAAAAGATTTCGTGCATTTATTCACTTCATAGGTATTTGGTAGCTGAGTATTCAAAGATAACACAGGATAGATGTTTGGGGTTTGAGTTTGGAAATCCCGCCAATCACTACGGCCTGGTGAGGGGGGACATCACAGGGCGAGAGGTGGACGGCTGGCTCCATGCTAGAAGGCAGACCCGTCCTGGGCGTTGACCACATGCAGATGGCAAGGGCAGGAGTGACCCATGCAAAGTTCCCAACACTGATCTTGGATAATTCAGTGACCTGGCTGGCTAGTGACCTGGCAGGCTCTGACCCCTCTGTTTATCAAGGCCCCCTTTTCAGGGGAGGCGATCCTTCCCTCTGTCCCTCTGTGGTGGGTACAGTCACTGAGTCTTTGTTTTAAAAGTCTTTGTCTTTCAAGAACACCAAGAAAAAGGGAATGGAAATTAACATATTGTATGTACCATCCATTAGACACTGCTGGGGCTTTCACACCTGTCAGCCGTCTAAACTCATGCTCACAATATTGGAAAGGTAAAAATCCCTCTCTCCTTTTTTGACAGATGAGAAAAATAAGATTCCAAAATGTTCAGTAATGCACCCAAGTTATAAACCAGTGAATGGTAGAGCTGGGATTGGAATCGGACCCATGTGCTTTCCAGTGTGCGGTGCTGCCTCTGGGCCCCAGCAGGAGGCCCAGGTCACCGGAGGGGATCAGCAGGACTTGGCTGGGAGTATCCCCAGCGCAGGTCGTTAGAGCAGAACAGTAAGGTCATTCCCCGACACCTGGCTCCGTTTCCTGATGGCCTGTTGTATTTCCAGGTCATCTCGAACTTATCCTTATCTTCTGTGTTTCCTATGTGTCATTTCTTGAAAGTGGACCTGCCACATACCCACCCACTTCCCAACCGTGGCATTGGTCACTCTGTGCTGACCACATGCCGTGATTTAATTGCTCCGAAACTATGCTAGGCATCTAGTCCTTTGTGATGACGAATTTTCTGTCATCTCTACTGTGATGACATCTGAAATGCGATTTCCGTGAGGACTGGGATGCTTGCATGAGGATGTAGGTGGATTCGATTTGAAGTAAGTCCGTTTGTAAATAGGAAGATTATCTACTTTTTTCAATGTTGAATCACATATTTATTTGATTAAGTCATATTTATTACAACACTGATTTCAAACAAGGCTTCATTTTTAAGAAGTAAACAGTGCACATTGTAAGCAGCAATATATTTATGTAGCAATTCGA
>NW_012149396.1:6854991-6857259 GCF_000956105.1 Propithecus coquereli | reverse complement strand
TTTAATAAATGTCGGATCCTTTTACGGGTGTATGATTTCTCTTAAATGCAAATCAGAAGAGTCTGCACAAGGCCGGAGTGAGGCATCCCTGTTTCAGCAGGACATCTGATTTACATTAAATACCAGGTATTTCTTCAGGTTAGCCCCTGCAAATAATTCTTATAACCTGCATAAGCCATAGAAAAATAGCATGTTTTACCTTAGGGTAATTAGAAGAGAGAAAACATGGCCATTTAGGTCTTAATTATACAAATTGTTACAACAGCTAACCACAGCTTTGCCTTTTATATGCACAGTCATGGGGAGAAGGTAGATTCTGAATTCATAAACGTAGAGTAATAAATTGGCAGTATCTGACTGTAACATCCTCTGTAGGAATTAAGGAATTTAAAAGGCACTCTCAAATTTTAAAACTACACGTGAAAGCCACGTGTTAGATTCCTAAGATTTCTGTAACAGCAGCACAGAGTGGCTTAAACAACAGCAATGTATTATCTCATGATTCTGGAAGCCTTCAGAAGTCCAAGATCAAGGTGTTGGCAGGCCATCCTCCCCCTGAGGGTGCTGGCGAAAAGTGTGTTCCAGGCCTCTCCCCTAACTGCCGATAGTTTTTGGCTTGTGGCTGAGTAACTCCCATCTCCCTGTATCTGTGTCCAGATTCCACTCTTTATAAGGAGACCAGTCACGTTAGATCAGATCCCACCCTAATGACCTCATCGTAACTAATTATATCCGTGACCACCCTATTTCCAAATAAGGTCACATTCTGAGGTGCTGGGGGTTAGGACTTGAACATAGGGACTTGAGGGGACACAATTCAACCCATAGCCAGCACTGTGATATGGGGAGCAGCTAAAGCCCCAGTGCTGTACCCCAAGTATTTGCACCCAGTGTGGATCAGTTTTTAGCACCGCCTCATCTGTAGGACAAGGTTATTGTCAGTTCATAATGAAATGAATAATAATAATGACCAGAAAAGAACCTCAGCCAGTGACATTTTCTTTTATTGACCTTGAATTCATTTTGAATTTTTAGAGATAAGTAAGAATTCCCTGTATGTTTCACTGTTTTAAATTGTTGAATATAAACAAAAATTTCAAGTGGTTACAGAGGGTGACAGAATTAAAGCAAGCGTTCTGTTTTGGGATAGGTTGTTTTAAATTTTATTTCCCTCTTCTGTTCCTTGTTTTCCTCATTGGTTATTTCAAATCTGCTACGTAAATGCGGGAATATGTAACAGAGGGGGTTGGAGACACCAAGTGCTGGAAGCAGCATCAGCTTACTCCTGCAGCAACACACAGCTGAACCTGGTGACCTGTATAACCAGGAATTCTCGAAACTAGTTTCCATAGACTTCAATGTATATTAAAGGATAAGCAATTTTAAAGTGTTCATTTGAAGCATAATTATGTATGAAAACTGAGCAGTAACTACTGCAAAAAGATTTTCTTTTTTTAAGAGACAGGGTCTTGCTCTGTTGCCCAGGCTGAGTGTAATGGCCTGATCATAGCTCACTGTAACCTGGAACTCCTAGGCTGGAGCCATCCTCCTGGCTCAGTCCCCTGAGTAGTTGGGATACAGGTGTGTGCCACCACACTTGGCTAATTTTTAAATTTTCCAAGGGCAGTGCGAGGTCATCTTGCTACTCTGGCTGGTCTTGAACTCCTAGCCTCAAGCTATGCTCCCTCCTTGGCCTCCCAAAATGCTGGGATTAGTCATGAGCCACTGTAACCTGGCCAGCAAAAAGATTTTTTTAGGGAAATATTTTATCACTGACATTATCCATTGATGGTGATAATAAAATAATAAAAATCAGACTACTTTTAATCAGTTTAGCTATTTTTGTTTTTGAATTCTCTGCAGACAACGCACTTCCTTATTGCCTGTGGGCTGGTGGACTACACTCACCCCCTACCCAGGGTCCCACCCCGCACCCTGCCCCACAGGGACAGCCTGTTCCCGAGTAGCTGTGGGAGTTTGGACGAGTAGAATGCAAGATCTCTCATTTTCAGCTCCCTGGAGAGGTGGGCTAGGGTAGTGGTTAGTGTATAGTTTATTTTTAAAAGCCATAACTCTTCAAATAAAAATTCTGCAGTACTCCATAGGCAGATAAAAGAAATCACAGCTGACCTGCTGGAGCCTGCTGCTCCAGGGGCTCTGCTAGACAGCACTACCAAGGGACACCTTTTGGAAACCTCCAGACCAGGGCGGGGCCTGGGTTGGGTATTTGGCAGGAGGTTCCGTTCATGAGAAACTGGAACAGGAGAC
>NW_012149396.1:6849025-6851356 GCF_000956105.1 Propithecus coquereli | reverse complement strand
ATGGTGGCGCATGCCTGTAGTCCCAGCTACTCGGGAGGCTGAGGCAGGAGGATCGCTTGAGCCCAGGAGTTTGAGGTTGCTGTGAGCTAGGATGATGCCATGGCACTCACTCTAGCCCGGGCAACACAGTGAGACTCTGTCTCAGAAAACAAACAAACAAACAAACAAACACCTAAGGGGCCAGACATGTGGCTCACAGCTGTAATCCTAGCACTTTGGGAGGCTGAGGTGGGAGGATCACCTGAGGCCAGGAGTTCGAGGCCAGCCTGGGGAACATAGACCACATCTCTACAATAAATAAATAAAATAAAAAATAAGTCAAAGAAGGTAGATTTGCATTTCATATAATTTATTAAGACATTAAAATATTTTTTAAAAACCTAGGAAATAAGTGTACTCTTAAGTGATAGAAAGCTAGAAGCATTTTAAATTTTACAACTCTTTGGCATAGGATAGATCTGTCTGTAGACCTCAAAGTCTGATTGATTTTGCATGTCAAGTTCATTTCCTTTGTTTAGGTTTTTCTCGTGACTAATGATGCTCTAAGTAGGTGTGTGGAAGGAGCAAAGCAGGTGATATTGGAGCTGGGGGCAGGCTCCGATGCTTCCTGGACAGAGCCTGAATTCCAGTCTGAATCCACGATGCGTTCTCTGTGCCACATGCGGCGCAGAGCCCAGATGTGTGGGCAGGGGGCCTGAATCTGATCTGATGTTTACCCTCTAGGAGCTAAATGACCTTGGGCAAGTTCCTTAGCCACCTCAGTTTTCTCATTGGTAAAAGGCAATTATGTTTGGCAACACATCTCAGAATAATGCCATGACAATCGTGTGACACAATGTGTATGAAAATACTTAATACTGCCTAATATGGACAAGAAGTAATCATCATTACTAGGAAATGCTGGGGAACTCATGACAGTGTTGGACTAAGAAATCCTTTAAATTTTATCCTGGAGAAGGAAAAAACTGCTCTTCTCTGAAAGGTCCAAGCTTTGAGATTTCCCCTGCACCTTTTTGAAAGACAGCCATTGAAACTGTACAGTGTGAGGTGGCAGCCAGCCAGACTTTGTGGCTGAGGGCTCTGGGGTGGGCTTTCTGGGGAACAGAAGGTGAAGCTGTGGACCCAGAGAAGACTTTTCTATTGTGAATAAAGGTCCTGGCTGAATTGTCCCCACAGAGGTGATATTAATGGTCCCTTAATTGCACATTAGTTATCCCAGGCTTCTAGGTTTTTTAGGCCTTGGTTTGGGAGGAAATAAAAAATGTGATCCTCTTCCTGCTAGGAGCTGTAATTATGTTGTTTCTATAACAGTATAAAGATTAAATTTAATCTAGATCATAGGTATGTTTTACTGTTATTGCTTCATGAGATCCTTTATCTAATTACAACTGTCATCAGGCTTGTCAGATTTTACTTTCAAGAATATTGGGCAGGTTCCAAACCGAGTGTGGCAGGTGTCTGGACTAACTAGAGAAGATTCTGCCGCCTCACAGATGGGGGCTGTTCTTTGGAATAACTTGGAAATAATAGTGACCATAGTAGGTACCTGAGCATAGAGTTATTATTAGTTGTGATTAGTGATATACACGTTAGTTATTTATTGCTGTGTAACAAACTACTCCAAAGTTCAGCAGCTTAAACCAACACACATTTATTAATACTGTCTCAGTTTCCATGGATCAGGTGCCTGAGCACAGCTTAACTGGGTCCTCTGTGCCAGGGTGTCTCACAAGGCTGCAATTAAGGTGTCAGCCCGGCCTAGGGTCTCATCTGAAGACAGGACTGAGGAAGGATCGGCTTCGAAGTTCGTGTAGTAGTTGCAAAATTCATTTCCATGAGAGCTGTTGGACTGAGGGCCCCAGTCCTCACTGGCTGTTGGACGCTCACTCAATTTCTTGCCATGCGAACCTCTCAAGAAGGAAACTGCTTCAGCAAAGTCAGGGAGGAGAGAGGGTTGGCTGGCAAGAAGGAGGTCAGTTTTTTTGGAACCTAATCATGGAAATGACATCCCATTACTTGTGCCCTATTCTGTGGGTTGGAAGCAGGGCACCATGTGTACTCACACTCACGGGAAGGGGATTGCACAAGGGCATGAACACCAGGAGTGGGGTCATTGAGGCCATCTGAGATTCTGCCTGCCAGAGCTGGAATTTATTCTATTTAGTATGGAACGTATAATAAAAAACATGCATAGCATACAACACATAGAAATATAATACACACACATTACATATCGTATGTATTATATTAAATATGTTACAGAATTAGCTTCAATAATAATAAATGAAAAGGGGAAAAACACATTTGAGAAAACCTTTCTTATTGAAAACT
>NW_012149396.1:6846236-6848975 GCF_000956105.1 Propithecus coquereli | reverse complement strand
CATGTAAACTTTGAAATGTGTTTACATATAAATATTTGGAAATTTCGAAACATATTTACATATAAAAAGGTGCCATGGGAGAATTTTAAGAGGATTTGTTTGTATTTCCAGTTGAAGCCACAGCTTTGGATGTAGATTACTAAGGAAAGCTACTGACTTTTTCTCTTTTTTTTTTTTTAATTTTTTTTTTTAAGGACCCCAAGACCTGGGAAGCTACTGACTTTCTAAGTCAGCTTTGTCACTGGACCTCTGTCCGAGGCACTCGAGGCTTGACATTGAGTGTAGGTCAGTGGTTTGGGGATCTTCATTGGCACATACTGTAGATCAGCAAGGACTCTTAGAGGAAAAGATGGACACAGGCTAAATTTCACGCAGCTCATGATCCTTAGGCAAGAGAATGGAATCTTCTGTTTACTAATGTACCCAGAAGGTATAATACAAAGGACAAAAAGTCACCGGTTTTCTCTCTCCTTTCCTGACATGCAAACCATCCCTTCTCTGAGCTCAGAGACTGCCTCTGGTTGAAACTAACCCACTTCCATGCTACCATTTTTGTTTTTATGGTCATTTGCAAAGAGAGAGAATGGTATTAAGAAAATATGGGTGGGCATAATTCTAAGACCCTGATCCAACTTTCCTCCCTCTTTGAACAGCACTGTGATAAATCATAAGAGATTGGGGGGGCAGACAGCCCTGGTTGAAACAGCCCTGTATGACCCTGAAGAAGTCACCTAACCTCTCTAAGCCCACAAAATGAGGATAATCCCTCCCTTTAGGGTGTGTTGTAAGGATTTCAGGAAACGTACCCAGCACATGAGCAACTGTGCAATAGTGTTTGGACATAAGGAGTAGGTAGATGTTTTGAGTTGCTGGTTATTTTGGAAGGAAAAACACAGAGAATTGTGTGTCTTCTTTCAGTGTAAATGTTAGTTTCTAAAATACACATGTGTTATTTACGAGGCAGCATTTATAGAACACGGTTCTGATTTCTGCCTTTTCCTCCCCGTTTAATATTGTAAGGAATTTCCTGTGTTTCTACAGCTGTTAATTTTTTTTTTTTTACGGCTGTTAATGGCTACACTAAAATCATAAAAACTTGTAAAACCATGATCCTGTTGCATTCTCAGGTGGTGTCTATTCCTGCTTTTTATAGCTAATGACATCAATCAAAAATTGTGTTTGAATAGAGTCCTTTTGTTGAAGTATTCCTGTTGGAAAGGCTCTGTAAATGAGATTATTGGTTCAAATATAACAACTTTGGTGTTTGGGGTACATGAAGTGTTGCTATGTTGTTTTCCATAAGGAATTTAATAACTTCAAGGCCAGCAGCAGTGTGTGGGTGAGGATTCATTCGTCATCTTCATGGCCAGCATTGGACACAGTCATTGAATAGTGCCAACTTAACAGGGATAAAACGGTATCGTATGTCTTCATCAATTTGCCATTCTCTGATTACTAGGAAGAGTCATTTTTTCCTTGTGTGTTTATCCTTCGTGTTATCACATCCACCCCTTCTATTCAAACAAGCTGTTCTTACTGCATCTGGATAGGGAATGTAAGTTGTGTCTCTGTAGGCTGGAAGTTTCAAGGTTTACATTTCGTCCTGGAAAATCATGCTGATTCTGTTGTCTTTTTGGAGTGTAATCTTTATGTCAATAGCTTGGTGACTCTTCAAATATCAAAATTAATTCAACTTGACAGACTTAGTTTACCCTGGAAGTTTTGCGTCCAGGTAGCTGTCAGTTACAAAGCCCCTGTGATTTTATATTATTTAAACATGAACATAATTTTAAAACCTAATTATACAGCCCAGTAGCGACAGAGTAAAAATGAGGCCATTGCCCCTAACAAGTAAGGGTGAAGCTTGAATATAAAAATAACAATGCTTTTCTCCTGGTAACTTTTGTTATTTATCGTAAAAGTACATTGTGGATTGAGGCTGAGTCTCCAAAATAAACATTTGGGGGGAATTCTGGCGTTGTTATCCTATGGGAAACTGTTCTAGTCTTTTGTTTACTTTTTTCCTTAGTTTTTCAGACAAAAGAATGGCTGGCCCCACCCTGTCTTCATTTTAAACACATTTTTTTCTGGCTGCCACCACCCTGATTCAGGCCTAGATTCCTTCTTCCTGGAGTTAGAGTCACTTGCTGAGTGTTGTTGAAGGTGGCTGCAGAGGTCATAGGACAGAGCCACTGGATTTTCCAGATGAAAAAACTGTGACCAGGAGAGGCTCAGTTTCCAGCATGGCTTCTGAACGGTCTCCCTGCCTGGCTGTCGCCTTCTGGGCCACCCATGTGCTTCCCTCTGCCAGCCGGGCACTGTGTGGAACAGATTCCTTTCCTCTGCAGACACCCTCACCCTCTCACTCCCTGGAATAAAGCCTTGCCAAGGCCACATGGCCCAGGGGAAGGTGACACCAATCCTCCTTTGTCCACATCTGCTCCTGCTGCCCCAAATCTCTCAGCTGGGTGGGTGCCTGGTCTTTCCACGGCTCCGCTCGTTCCTGCCCCTGAGTGTTTACTCTGACTGCTCCTCCTTCCCGAGCCTCTCTCCCCCTCCACCCGGAGTTCTTGCTGACCTCTGTGACTCCCACATCGCCCAGCTCAAAAACACCTAGGGGAGGCTGGGCGCAGTGGCTCACGCCTGTAATCCTAGCACTCTGGGAGGCCAAGACGGGCAGATTGTTTGAGCTCAGGAGTTCGAAACCAGCATGAGCAAGAGCGAGACCCCGTCTCTACT
>NW_012149396.1:6844279-6846186 GCF_000956105.1 Propithecus coquereli | reverse complement strand
GGTCCTGCCGGTGGCAAGTGGTAGAGCAGGGATTTTAGCCCCGTCTTTGTCAATCTTCAGACAGGAGCCCTTAATCATTTCTTGATTCTGCCCCACTTTGGAAACCAGTAAGGCATGGTCCTGAGCCTTTGGAATGTGCTCTCTGGGGGAGACAAAAACAACCACAATACAAGGTAGAATGCAGAGAAGGGTTCTGGCAGTAAATTGTTTGAGTGTAAATGACAAAGCTATCAGGTGGGGCTTTGAGTATTCCTTTCCTTTGAGAAAGGAATAAAGGTGCCTGGTCGCCCTTGTGAGTGACCCTGTGTGTGGGCAGAGGGTAGGTGGAGCCTGCAGTGGGCAGGGCCAGAGCAGAGCCTCTCCAAGTTTTAATGCAGATGTGAAACTCTAGTAATTTCCATGGTGCAGCACGTCAGAAATTGATCTGTTGGTAGCTTTTGAAGACAAGGCGAAAATCTCACAGATCGCCATCTGACCTATGGCAGCCGTTTCTTGAGAGTCATTGATTCTGATTTCAGAATGTGGTGAGTGTGATTGTATTTTGTATTTGATCTCAACAGCAACATTGAAATCCTATTCAAGATGATTCCTTCTTGTTGGTAGCCTAAGTTGCTAATGTTTAAACCGTAACAAGCATTCATAATATTTAAATGCTTGTGTGGTAGATGCAAACATGCACAGTTAGCTACATCATTCTTAGTACAGCCTTATTTTCTGCGTATGAGGTTTAGACTTTGGAAAACTAAGATCCAATCCCCCACGGACAGATCGCTAAGATGGAGGAAAAGAGTAGGGTGTGGGCTCTGGGTATGGCTTGCGGTGATAGCCAGCAATGAGCCCGGGGAGTGATAGGCTAATCTGGCTAAGTTGAGGAGTACTTGGAGGTGGCCTATTTTGTGTCCAGAACACCAGCTTTGGATCTTGAGTATAGCTTGCTTTTCCATTGACAAATATCCCAAGAGAGCATACGTCATAGCTCTGAAATATTTGAAGGGTTGGCATTATGGAAATCAGAGCACAGTCTATTCACAATGCTTTTAAAACATGCTTTGAAAAGATTTTAATTAGCTCCAGATGTCTTAAGTTCAAATCCACCTGACATTTAAAGGCTTTTTAGTAGTTTGCCTTGAGTTGTGCAGTGTGCAGGCGCTCTTGATTTATTCTTGACTTGGGTGTGCTGATTTACGGGCTATTTAAACCCCTCGTTTATCCTGGATGCTTTTCATTTTATCCTTTTGCTAATTCCATTTCTTTTTTAAAAGAGCTCTGGGTAGTCAGGAGGGTGAATATGTTAAGAAATCAAGTTCAGGCCAGTTAGATTTGCTCTTGTTGGGAATGTATCCCTGGCTTTGATTTATTGATGGACCGTTGATGAGTGTGGAGGTGGGGTGGGAAGTGGAGGGGTTGGTCGCAGGGAGAGAATCCTCTAGACAACTCAGCCAGAGCCCGCTTCTTCCCAGACCTCCAGGGAACAATGACAAGTGAGTTCTGTTTCCTAGATAAGACTCAACTTAGTTCTAGAGTGTGCTTTCACCTAAAGAAAAAGGTTAATCTGGGGGTAATTTTTCAGATTACTACCATGCTAAATATCATGAGTTTATAATAGTGTTAATAATAGTAAGATAAAAGTTATAAATGGTATTTTGATAACAATAGGGTGAAAGAGTAATCTTCCTTTGTCATTAGAGTCCAGTTGCATTTGAGAAAGTCATTTTCACTTTGCAGGAGATGGAAGTTGATGTCTGGTCTATGGAGGAGGAGGAACGTGGAAGAGCAAAAAAAAAAAAAAATATGCAAACATATTTTGGCTGGTGGATTTACACTTTATTTCACTTTAGAGTTAAAAAATACATATGTTCTCTCTGTACTGCATGCTTTTGTGGAGGGGAGGTTGGGGGTAGGGGATG
>NW_012149396.1:6841160-6842551 GCF_000956105.1 Propithecus coquereli | reverse complement strand
TCCTGCCTCAGCCTCCCGAGTAGCTGGGACTACAGGCATGTGCCACCATGCCCGGCTAATTTTTTCTATGTATTTTTAGTTGTCTAATTAATTTCTTTCTATTTTTAGTAGAGATGGGGTCTTGCTCTTGCTCAGGCTGGTCTCGAACTCCTGATCTCAAACGATCCACCCACCTCAGCCTCCCAGAGTGCTGGCATTACAGGCGTGAGCCACCCGCCCGGCTGGAACTTTTTAAGTTCTCTCTTCTAACTATTTTGAGACATATAGTACATTGTTAATGATAATCACCCTACTCTGCTATGGAACATTAAAACTTATTCCTCCTATCTAACTGTATGTTTGTACCCATTAACCAGCCTCTCTTCATCCCACCACCCCCTCAGCACACATACCCTTCTCAGCCTCTGGCATCTATCATTCTACTCCCTACCTCTATGAGATCAATATATGAGTGAGAGGCCAGGCATGGTGGCTCACGCCTGTAATCCCAGTACATTGGGAGGCCTAGGCAGGAGGATCACTTGAGGTCAGGAGTTCAAGACCAGCCTGAGCAAGAGAGAGACCCTGTCCCTACTAAAAATAGGAAAAATTAGCCAGTGTGGTGGTGTGCACCTGTAGTCCCAGCTACTCATGGCTGGAGCCCAGGAGTTTGAGGTTGCTGTGAGCTAGGCTGACGCCACGGCACTCTAGCCCGGGCAACAGAGTAAGACTGTGTCTCAAATAATTAATCAAAATAATTTTTAAAAAAACCTGTTACTAACAGCAGCTCACATTTATTTATTGTTAACTGCATGCAAGCTTTGCGCTTCGTAGACATTGGCTTGCCGCGAAACCTCCCACACCACCAAGATGAAGGTCTTATTGTTATTCTTACTCTACAGCGGAGAAAACCAAACTCTGGGATGTTAAATAACTTGCACAATAATTATTAAAGTTTTGAAACAAAAATAACTGCTTCCCAAAAGGAGATCTACGCTTTACTTTTGTGTTATACTTTGTTACATATTTTAATTGGGTGTAAATTGCCTTGAGTGGAACTACCTAGCTGATTCCATGTTTTGCACAAATCTAGCATCTTAGACATCTAATTTTCAAGTATTTTTATGGTGATTTGTGTTCAGTTTCACTTAAAACAGTAAAAGCCAGAAGTAACAAGGATGTCTAGTTGTCGATTGTGTAAATAAATTGTGGTATCCTCATACTGTGAGATAGTGTACAGCAATTTAGATCCTAATCAGAAGAGTATTTAATGACGTTGCCTAAGTCCAAGCACATTAAAAGCTGAGTATAGGTCCAGTCATTTACACATTTGTTCATGTTCCAAAATTTCAACAATTGGCATGCATTATTATTATTATTTTTTTTTTGAGACAGTCTGGCTCGAGTGCCAT
>NW_012149396.1:6839183-6841110 GCF_000956105.1 Propithecus coquereli | reverse complement strand
CAGTGTCAGCTATGTGGTAGGCACTGAGTATTCAGACCAGTCTGTTCTTGTAGAGCTTGTGGTCTAGCAGGAGAGGCAGGTAAGTAAATAAAAGCAAATGCATGTTTACAAATCATGGTAAATGCTAGGAGGGAAACAAATGTCAAGTCAAGGAGGCCAGGCCAGTGGCAGCAAGAAGAGGAGGGCAGATACCTTGCTCAATGCCATCAGTGGAAGAGGACGTTGAAGTTGAGACCTAAAGAATGAGAAATAGTCATGCAAGGAACAGGAAGAAGAGCATTACAGGCAATAGGAAGAGCCATGTGCAAAGGCCCTGAGGCAGGAAAGGCTTTGCTTGCATAAGAATCTAGAAATAGGGTGTTGGGGCTGAGGAGTAATAAGCAAGATGGAGGATATAGGAGTGTGCCGAGCTCTTAGAGCTGGGGAAAGAGTTTTAGATTTAATTTAAAGTACTGTGGGAATTCCCAGTGGATTAGTGCTAATCCATATGGATTAGTCTGCTTGGGCTGCCATAGCAAAGTACCACAGACTGGGTGGCTTAAACAACAGATGTTTATTTTCTCACAGTTCTGGCGACTGGGGGTCCAAGATTGAGGTGCCAGCTGGGTTGGTTTCTGGAGAGGCCTCTGTCTTTGGCTTGTGGATGGCTGCCATGTTGCTGTGTTCTCACGTGGCCCTTTTTCTGTGTATGCGCGGAGGGAAATCTCCGGTGTCTCTTCCTTTCTTATAAAGATGCCGCTCATATTGGATTAGGGCCCCACCCTGATGACCTCATTTAACCTTAATTACCTCCTTAGAGGGTATATCTCCAGATACTGTCACATTGGGGAATTAGGGCTTTAACATATGACTTTGGAGAGGCATAATTTAGTCAGTAACACATGGGAAGGGTCTAAGCAGAAGAATGGCATGAGTCTGGTGGTCCTGTGGAAGTTAACTGTCCAGTTAGGGGCCTCTTGCTGCATCTTGGGAGATGATAGTGGCCTGAATTAGGGTGGTGGCTGTGGAGGGGTTGGGTTGGAGGTGTGTTTGGGGCAGAAACGACTGGTCTTGCTGTGTCTCCTCGTTGTCCTTGAGAGTTTACCTATCTGTATCCTTCAGTAACCTGGAAGTCTAAGTGGTTCTGTTCCCCGGGCCTGGTGTAGCACACTGTACTTCAAAGGTGCTTGCTGGCTGCTGAGTAAATGCATGCGTGTCTGCATGTGCTGGAATGGGGGTCAGAATGTTTTCCAAATCCATGCTGTAGACAGTGCCTGCCTTTAGGGATCATGGTTTAGACCTGGAAACTTCCTTATGTCACTTAGGGCTTCAAAGAAGTGATTTCTTCCTAATTTTTCTTTGATGCTCTATAACGGCCGAGCTAAGCTATTCCCATGTGCGTCTGTATCTCACACACATACACACTCCAGAGAACCTGAGTTGAGGACACGTCTTCACGCTCAGCCTAGGGCTCCCTGCCTCTCTCTAACCCAGCCTGTGCAGCCCTGCCTGGGTGGCCGGCTGGTTGGTTATGCAACGCTTTGCTTACTTTGGACCACATACATGTGAGTTGTCGAATCCGTTCCTTTGTTTCTGTCTACCTCCTCCCTCAACCTCAAAGGACTGGATGCAGTCTTAATATGGGGAAACAAGCCCCAGAGGCATGGCAGTTTGGAAGCAACAATGAAAATGATTGTTTATAAAATGTTTCTATAGAATGCACTTAATGCCACTGAACCCTACACTTAAAAATGGTTAAAATGGTAAATGTTATGTATGTTTTACCACCATAAAAAATATGTCTATACGGTGTTTTCAGACTTTTTAATATTTCGTATACCCCCATAATGGAGAGATTGGATCCCACCTCTGCCTCTCACTAGCTGAGCCCCAGCCTCCTTGTGTGGGATGATAACACGCGCCTCTCAGGGCTGCCCTGCTCAAGGCG
>NW_012149396.1:6825330-6836553 GCF_000956105.1 Propithecus coquereli | reverse complement strand
TGCCTCGGCCTCCCAGAGTATCAGGATTATAGGTGTGAGCCACCACGCCTGGCCCTGCTATTAGTAATAATACTGAGTACAAAGCAGTGTGATACCTAAGTAAATAATGCCAGGCTACATGTCTGTCTTCAAGTAACCTGAGGTATTTGTGTAAATGTTTCCCTAATAAAAATAGAACTAAGGTTCTTGTCACTTATGTAGAGTCATCTTATAAAGTAAACACATACAAATTCTAGATACAGAGAGTGGGAAGTGGTAGAAAGAGAGAGACTGGGAGTGTTCCCAGGAAGTCGTTAGTAAAATTTGAAGATCTAGGGTTGTATTTAAAATGTGTCACGGAATAAAGCCTCAGAATATTAGCAGAAACCAGATATCTCAGGGCGGTGGTTTTGTAACTTTGCTGGCAATCCATAGGAAGAAATTCAATTCTGTTAACTCCCACAGTGTGAGTAAATGTGCAAACGTGTCAGTTTTGTAAAACTGTTTTACCAAAGAGTGCTTACTCTTACCGTGTGTGCTGTAATCTGACATGTTGCAGTCTGTTTCAATTTATTTTAATGTTGGTTGTGACCCACTAAATTTATTTCACTGGGTAGAGACTCCTAACTGGAAGTACAGCCTTCAAGTATATATACCTGTCTTAAAAAACAAAAGGGTTTGCAACTACGTGTTTTTTTTTCTTTCTTCTTACCTAGGCGTTTAATCAATACTGAATGGTCTCGTTGTTGCTTGTGAGTTAAGTTGAACTTTTGGGTCATTATTCAGAAATATTCATGGCTTAGTAAAATAATGTTCTGTTAAAGGGGCATTGTAAGAGCACACAGGCAGATTCAACCAAAAACTGGGCAAGATCCGCAAATCAGTCTGGCTTCCCTTTCTTTTCAACCAGATAGTTCCTATTTGCCAGCAGAATGAATACAGAAAGAGACTCGCAGACGACATTCGAGGAGGATTCTCAGCCTAATGACGAAGTGGTTCCCTACAGCGATGACGAAACAGAAGATGAGCTTGAAGACCAAGAGTCTACTGTTGAACCAGAGCAGAATCAAGCCAACAGGGAGGCGGAGGAGAACCAGGAGCCGTTCAGGAAAGGTAACCACATGAGAGCCTGGTGACTGGTCACTGTACTTGTAAATCCACACATCGGTCATGGCCACGTGTGCCAAAGATGGCCGATCCGTTTCACGCAGTCTAGGAGAGCAGCATCTTTCTCTGATCTCCTCCTAGGCTGAAACTGAGAGAGTGGCGGATGGGCTTGGATAAGCGCCCACCGTCCTCGGTCTGGCAGGGCTGGGAGACCATATCTGACAAGTTCTGCAGAGAGCATAGGTGTTGGTTGTGTGTGTATATATATTTTTATAGTAAGTTTTATTGATTATTGCACAAACAGCACCTTGTTCAGCCAGTAAATAATCTACAGTTAATCGGTTATCTGTTATTATGTTGGCTAAAGAATCTAGGGAGGCCTTAAGCTCAGTTCTTAGTGTGTGTATATATATATATTTTTATTTCAGCATATTATGGGGGTACAGATGTTTAGGTTGTGTATGTTGCCCTTGCCCCCCGCCAAGTCCGAGCTTCAAGTGTGTCCATCCCCTGGATGGTGCGCATCGCACTCTTTGTGTATGCATTAGTGTGTCTATTTTTAAAGCCGAGTTGTATGTGCAAGAATTTGCATGTTACTATACACAGAAATTTAAAAAGTATATACATATCAGTCTTTGGATGTAAATTACTCGTATTGTTAAATTGTTGGCATGTTATGTAATAACCACCAGTACATACATATTAACTAATTCGGAGCCATTATTAAGGAAATTATACCTGTGTACATATATGGGCACGCTCACATGCCCCCAAATGGATTAACAAGAGTAATATAATGGGGTAATCCCTAAGTGGGGTTCAAACAAATGTACTGTAACAAATCAATCCATGCCACTTTTCTTTGTCTCCTCTTTCTTGGACCACCAGAGCATGAGGGGCCACTCATGGACAGCAGCTTCTCAAAGATGTCTTAGATGTGTGGGCCCTTTGGGGAGTAATATACAGTCCCCAAGGGACTGTGCATTTTTGAGGACCAGGACACAGCTTTGAGCCTGTTAGCATTTTCAGCCTGTCTCTTCTTGTGCCCTCTTCTACTTTAGAAGGATCTTGAAGGTACCCTTCCTTTCGTTCAGTCATTTGTGAATATAGAATGGGGTGGGCTCTCTAGTGGGAATTTTAAAGCTTGCCACAAGGGACCTGTTATGCAGCAACCTGTGCCATCTGGCCAGAATCAGGCCAGCTTCAGAGGCAGGGTCTGGTCTGGACCAGGGCTTGGCAAACTTTCTGCCAGAGAGTAAACATACAGGCTTTGTGGACCACATGGTCTCTGTCAAAGCCACTCTGCCCTGCCAGTGTTGTGTGAAATTGGCCGTAGACAGTACGCCACTCGGGGCAGCAGAACGTGGCTTACTTTTACCGTATGCTTTTTCTCCTGTGGCTTTCTGTTTCATTTCCTACTGGTTCTTCCACCCTGGCAAATGTGGGCTCCTCTTGTAGCTGTTTTCCGTGAGGAAGCTGAGCCTTTTCTCTTCAGACCCCAGATTTGCTCCAGATACCAAGTTGAAAATATTTCCTCCCACGGTCCCTCGAATTCCAGCCAAATAACTCGTTTCCCATTCCTAGAAGGCGCTGTGGTAGTGTTCTGTTCTGACTCTAGCTCCCCAGACGTGCCTCGCCTGTGGCCTCCCTCAGAATAACCTCGGGTTTCATCTGCTTTCCCTGAGATCTGTCACTGCTGTTCTGCCCTTGCAGGTTTCCTGGAAGCCTCTGTTGGGCTCTGTGCCAAGGCCTGCCCTCTCAGTTCTCCTTCTGGGTTCCACTGCCTGGTTAAGCTGTTTTTTTCCTAACAGCTTTCAGCTATAGAGATAGTGACACACCACGGAATCCCATTTCTGTGATGATGCTGCCCGTTCTAGGGTAGGGAGATTCTCAGTGTGGAGAGTGCACGTGTCCACAGGGTCCCATCTCGTCCAGACGTGGGGAGGCCATTGACTCGTGTGTATCGTTTGTCCTCCCCACCTTTCCACATCAAACATTTAGACGCATTAGACCTTAGCGTTGGTTTCTGTTTGTCATTTTAAGCTATTGAGTATTGAGCTTAAGTGCTCGCTGCCCTGAAGCAGAAGGTACTAAAATTATGATACTTGGTGAAATTAAAATGGAATGTCCACCAGTGTGAACAGGAAGAGGTGGCCTCTGTTGTAACAGGTCCAGACTGGATCTTGGTGGACCGGGGACAAGGTTGAAGCAGCCAGACAAGTTAGCAGGGGAGTTCTACTTGACTGCCCAAATCGTGAATAAAACATGTTTCTTCCTCATTCCTTCCCCGTGGCGCTGCTGAGTCTCCTATCACAATCTTGGAATCTCGACCCCGTGCAGATATCTGATGGGTTGGCAGGAGAATTGGCTCCGTGGGGGTAAGGGTGAACTCTGTTGTTGGTACTTGGTGCCACGCGATCAGATGCGTGGACCAGGACGCAGCGGAGGGACCGGGTTTGGGTGCTTGCAGAAATGTCAGGGAGGCACGTAGTGGGTGGAAACTCTCACCTCTGTTTTTTTCCAGCTCTGCCTGCACATTCTGGCAGCCATATTTGCTGGTCATATTTTCTGTAGGCTTCTACCCTCATCGTATGGGCACTGAGGGAGCTCAGACTGGATCGTGGTTCTTCATAATCTTTTCCAACGGTGGTTTCTGTTCTTAGGGGATTTGGTTGGTTCTCATTTCTCAAAAACCCTGTCAACTGACTTTGCCTATGAGTTTTTACAAAAATTCTTATTCTAACATTTTTCTCTGCCCTCTCTGCCCTCTCTGCCCTTCCCAAACACACAGAGGACATTCAGTAAATGCTAGACCTTTCCTCCCATTGACATCTGCCCTGCAACCCCCCAGCCACTCTGCTTCCCTCCCTTCTCCCTCCCTCTCTTTCTCTCTGTTCCTCCCTCTTCTATTTTTCTGCCCATGTTCTCATTTGGGCACTTTCCCAATTAAGTTTGGTGTTACTCTGACCTTTCTTTTTAATATCTGTCTTTCTTGACATTTCACATAACAGATAATTTCCTTCAAAGAATCAGGTTTTTTGTTTTTTTTTTTTGAGACAGAGTCTCACTCTTTTGCCCTGGCTAGAGTGCCATGGTGTCAGCCTAGCTCACAGCAACCTCAAACTCCTGGGCTCAAGAGATCCTTCTGCCTCAGCCTCCTGAGTAGCCGGGACTACAGGCATGCACCACCATGCCCAGCTAATTTTTTCTATATATATATATATTTCAGTTGTCCAGATAATTTCTTTCTATTTTTAGTAGAGACGGGATTTCACTCTTGCTCAGGCTGGTCTTGAACTCCTGACCTTGAGCGATCCACCCGCCTCGGCCTCCCAGAGTGCTAGGATTACAGGCGTGAGCCACCTCGCCCGGCCAAAGAATCAGTTTTTTAAGACATCCGAGTGTGAGTCACCCCGTGAATCGCCATCCGGCTGAGTGACGCCAGAGGCTGGCACCCGTTCTGGCAGGGCAGGACCTGGAGTGTGTGAATTGCAGTCATTGCTTGAATGATATCATCGTAGCACAGAAAGTTGGTTTTTTTTTGAAGAAAGAAAATGCCCTCCCCCAACTGAGCTTTCCTGTTAAACAAGTGTTTGGAGAGACCCATTGAAAGTACTTTTCAGCTGAAGGGCCTTTATTGTGCGCTGTGAGAACCGAGAACAAGCACAAACACGCTGTTAGCATGTGCCGTGGAGGAAGCGATAAGCCCGCAGATCTCACTCGAGTGACTTTACCCTTCGTTTAGCGGGAGCGGGGATTGGCAGAAATGAGTGGGAATGTTTTCGGTGCTAGGGGATGAGCACTTTTGCTTGCTGATGAACACGGTAGAACGGTATTGCCCAGAGTGTGTTCTGAGACATACTGCTTTCTCCATGTGCTCCAGGATGTGGAGATTCCGTGGCCCCTGAGACTGGACACTGATAATTCTTCGTCCTTCTCTGGAACTTAAGCGTTCTCCCCTAGCATAAAAGGATCCAAGAAGTTTGGGCTTTAAAGAAACCAGTTTTTGTCCAGCCAGAGGGTTCCTAAAGTCCCCTGACTCTGGAATGCTGTTTTGTCAGCTTTCCATCCACTATCCTGGTGCTCCCAGACCAACTCCTTGGGCGATTCTGTGCCCATCGGGAGCCAGCTCAGAGATGAGGTCCTTGGGAAGAAGTGAGCGCCCTGGAGAGAGTTTCTGGGTTGGTGCAGATCGGCTTGCTCCCCTGAGCCTGGCGTGGAATAAGAATGCTGCCTCCTGCCTCCTTGCAACTTTGTCTATTAACTCTGTCTCCTCCCGGCTCTGGCTGGCCTACAGTTGCACGTGCAGCTTCCCTGTCCTGCAGCAGATTCCTGCCTGCTGCCTCGGGCTGCTTTCCTGTCCCCCGTTCTCATGGCCAATCTGGAAACCCATTTTATACCATCACATGCTCCCTTTCCACTGGGCTCTTCCCCTCTGTGGGCTGTCCTGCTACCATGCAGGCGACACTTGCTTACAGGTCACCCAGAACCCAGGTGCCAAGTCCAGTAAGCTTTTTACCAACCACCATCTCCTTACCTCTTGCTTCCTCTGACATGTTTTCTCCTCTTGTGTGTCCTTCCTTCTGGCCACTCTCCCGCCCTCCACCCATTAAATGTTCTCCCACCCCGTTTGTCCCTTAATATCTTTCACATCAAACCAAGTTGTCTCCCCTCATCCGTCGCCTCCTCTACCATCTGTCATCAGATCTTCTTCCTGGTCCCTCTTCTTCCCCTCGGGGCATTTGAGTTCTCCTGGCTCCTTAGGCTGAAGCTGGAGAGTGATTCTTCTTTTTTTTTTTTTTGAGACAGAGTCTTACTGTGTTCCCCGGGCTAGAGTGAGTGCCGTGGCGTCAGCCTAGCTCACAGCAACCTCAAACTCCTGGGCTCCAGTGATCCTTCTGCCTCAGCCTCCTGAGTAGCTGGGACTACAGGCATGCGCCACCATGCCTGGCTAATTTTTTCTATATATTTTTAGTTGTCCGATTAATTTCTTTCTATTTTTAGTAGAGACGGGGTCTCGCTCTTGCTCAGGCTGGTTTCGAACTGCTGAGCTCAAACAATCCTCCCACCTCGGCCTCCCAGAGTGCTAGGATTGCAGGTGTGAGCCACCACGCCCGGCCAAGAGAGTGATTCTTTTTAACAGATCCTTTTCTTCCTAAATCCAAGTACAATGGATGGGTGGGTGGGTGGATGGATTAATAACACTTTTCCCAGCAATCAATTTGCCCACACACTGAGGATCTTTTTGGTGATTTGGTGTCACCCCTGCCTCTGCCATCTTATAAGGTTTTCTGATTCATGCAGCCTTCTCTGGCATTCTCTTTTTTTGCAGACCTGTAGACACTTGTGCTTACCCCACCCTCATGCCTTCCAGTGCCGCCTTGGCTCTCAGATAAAACCTCAGACTGGGTCACGGATGGTTTAGCACACCTGCATCAGGTCTGGGTATAAGTCTTCTCAAATAGAGAAGGCAGACACCTGGATCTGTGGGAGAGTCCACCCATGCCCACACAATCAACAGCCAAAGCTTACAGTAAAACCAGAAAGCCTCACTCATGCAATGACTCGGACTGGGTCTTCTAATGGATTGACTGACAAAGGAGTCTGCCCTGGCAGGGGTTGGGAAAGGCTTCCTCAGAAAACAGCGTGCCTGAGCTCTGATGTTAGTGGGGGGTGGGGGAGAGCCCCACACAGAGGCTCTGTGGCAGAAGGGAAGGTGGCATGCCAAGGCACGTGGAGGAACTGAAGTTAAGCCAGGGGAATGAGGATATCAGAAGAGAGGGGATTAGCTCCTTTTTAGCAGCTATCCTGGTGCAATTTAAAAAGAGTGACTGGTTGTAGATCATCCATGTTCCAGCTAATCTGTAACTGCTGTGAGAGCCTGTGGTCCAATCCGTCTTATTCTGAGTTGGTTTCAGGGCACCAGTTCTGTGCCTGGGAGGTTGTAGAGGCTCGGCAGGTACTTGTGCATGAATGCATTGGAGTGTCTCAGGGACAATCTGTGGCTCAGGCCCCTGAGTGATAGTTTAGTTATCTGTTGCTGAATATTAAAGAAGAAACAGTCCCAACTTTTGGGCATAAAAAACTATTTCATGATGTTCACAGATTCTGTGCCAGGAACTCAGGACGTGTCGGGGAGGGGCTTTTCTGCTCTGTAATGAACACTTGATGGCCGAGGTGACTTGAACTGTGGGGTTCCGGCTCATCTACCCCCATATCCGGTGCCTGAGCTAGATGACTTAAGGCTCAGGTGGGCCTTTGGGTGGGACCTGGCCTCTCCCAGTGTGGTGCTGGGCTCCAGGGGAGAGTCCCAGGAGAGGACACCTGGGGAATTGGCAGGAGCCCGCGGCCTTCTCTGACCGAGCCTCAGGAGTCAGGCAGCATCACTTCGGCTACGTTCTCTTGGTTACGAACAAGGCACTAAGGCCTGCCCTGATTCAAGGGAAGGGAAGGTAGAGGCCACATCTTGGTGAGGGAGGAACAAAGTCACATCGCAGGCAAGCAGGAGGTGCTGTTGTGGCTGCCTGTGGGAAATGCATTCTGTCTTAGTAGGTGACAGAACCCTTGGTGGGGGTGGGTCACGGAGCAGGAGGGCCCTTGCAGGTTGTTTTGAAGCTGACAGGTTTAGGATTGGGGATGTTTTCTAACGTCCAGAGAGAGGTGAATCTGGGACATCCACTGTGTTGCTGGTTAGCTGGCAATTACAGAGAGAGGATGAAGTGGTTAGAAATGACCAGGAAAGGTATGGCCTTGTCCCTAGGAAGTGTTTTTGTATGAGTACTACCCACTCGCTTAATGAGTGCCCCACGGCCCCTGGAGGCACACGCCCTACACCACCACATGGTGTGTCCGCCCACCGGCACCTGGGCTTCCTGGGGCCACACACTTGCCCGGTTTCTATACCTTCTGTGCTTGCGAGGGTAGCAAAAACGTGTGACTACTGAATGTTGGAACTGAATAATTCTCAATTTACAATTTTGGAATTGGAGATGATTCAGACTGAGGCTCCAGTGTCATTTATCTTTGTTCGAATAGAAAAAAAAAACAGCCTGTAGTCAACAGCTACTTGCGAGACTGAGATGGGAAAATCTCTAGAAGTCAGCCTGGGCAATGTAGCAAGACCCTATCTCTAAAAGTAAATAAGTAAATAAATAAAAGCCAAATAATACCGTGAACAAGATCATGGTGCCTTTGAAGCACATGTCTGTAAACAGCTCGTAGGCCAGGCATTTGCCTCTGTCTGTCCATGAGAGGAGTCCTCAAAGACCTTTCTTCTTGACTGGTTTGGTTTGCTCCCTGTACTTGAAAACATAAAATTGTTTTCTTGAAAAGTCTTTCCTAATTCAGAATTTTGTTCAGAATTCTGTTGAGGGGCAGAATGCTCATTGGTTGACAGTATTTAAGATGGAACGTTTCACAGGTAAGGTCTAAAGATACCACCGCAATAGCATCAGGACATAGAGAAAATTCTTCCTCTTCTTGGCAGAATTTCCGATTGGATCTGGTATCAGGGCAACAAGCTCAGCTGTATACCTGACGAAAGTGATAGCTTCATAAAAGAATCTGGAATGAAGGACGTGGGTCTCTACAGCATATATGAATTAATTTTTATTTGGAGCCACAACACAGATAAATCTGTCGCATCGAAACATGGAAAATCCTAGGAAATGGCTGAAATGTGCCAAGGAGCTTCCACTTCATCAGATGCATTTTCAACTTTTGACACCTACCACATATGGAAGTTCCACTCAGGCTCCTCATTTCCTTCCTCTGGTCTGCTGTAAACTGCCACCACTTCAGTCTGAAGGATGCCAGAGAACTGGTAGCTTATAAAGTAAGGTGACGTGTTCCTGAACTGAGTGATCAGTTATGGTGGTGGGAAGATGAGGCTCTGACATCTCGTTTTTCTAAAACTTGCTTTTGAGTAATGTCACTTATGACCAAACCTTGGGTGAGAAGCTCTTGCTCATGGAGATTTAACTCAGGTGCTATTTTTTCTTTCTGCCAGTTTGGAGCCCATGTCTCTGAAGTAAATTCTTAATGGTAGAGGTCACTATAGGAAGACATGCATCCTCACACCAGCTGGGGGTTCTCAACCCTGCCTGTGCATCAAAGCTGTGTGTGGAGCTTTTAAAACTCTCTGGGTGCCTGGGCCCAGCCCCTGGAGATACAGAGTAGGTCTGGGGTGAGGCAAGGGAAGAATCCACTTTTTAAAATAAATTCAGGCCAGGCACCATGGCTCACGCCTGTAATCTTAGCACTCTGGGAGGCCCAGGCAGGAGGATTGCTTGAGTCCAGGAGTCCGAGACCAACCTGAGCAACACAGTGGGACCCTGTTTCCTCAGTAAGAAAAATTAGCAGGGCATGGTGGTACGCACCTGTAGTCCCAGCTACTCAGGAGGCTGAGGCGGGAGGATTGCTTGAGCCCAGGAGTTTGAGGCTGCAGTGAGCTATGATCACACTGCTATACTCCAGCCTGGATGACAGAGCAAGACCCTGTCTTGAAAAAAAGGAATTCAGCCAGGTTCAGCCTCAGCCACAGAATAGGCCCTCTTCTCCCCTAACATGCCGGCTGCTCAGAGTGTGGCCCACCAGCCGGCACCACTTATATACCCATTGATACACATGTGCATGTGTGTGCATCCGTGATGTGTATTAATTCTGTGCATCACATAGCTGAAAGCACAGGGTGGTTGACACTCATCTGCTTGACTGTCACCTAACAGTGTAATTTGGAACACTTTCCTATTGTGTATTAAGCCGCCTCATTCTTTTTTGCTGATATGGATGTTTAACCAGCTGTTTCTGGTAGGCATTTAGGTTGTTTCTAATCTTTCTGGTAAACAGAGCTACACTGAACGGCCCCGCGCTACATACACAGGGGCTGATTCCTAGAAGCGGACTTGCTCAGTCAGTGCACGTGTGCATTCAATTATGGCCAAATTTCTTCCCCAAAGTCTGCCTCAGAGCACTGTTTCTTCACTCTTTTCAATCCAGACTGTCATCAAATTCTTCACTCTTTGCCAATATTTTGCCATTGGGGGATAAAAGTTGGTACCTCCGTGAAGAACTGCATTTCTCTTTTATGACGCTGAGTGTCTTTTCCCATGTTTAGGAGCCATTCGAATTTCACTTTGTATGAACTGTCGATTTGTGTCCTTTTCCCATTTCTCTCTTCGATTGTTCAGGTTTGTTCCTTTTTAGTGTTAAACTTTTGATCTTTTTACTCTCCTGGTTTGCTGTGGTTTGTGCCAACCAGTGCAGCGTTGTTGCTGGAGGAGGATCTGGGAGCGACAATCCAGAGCGAGCACCGAGAAGATGAGGGGCAAGTGTGAGCCCACGTCCTCGGCCAGATGGCCGTGATCAAAGGACTTAGTGACCGTGGGAACACCCTGGATGTCATGTAGCAGCGTTTAGATGTATCGATGACACAAACATTTACCAGATGGGGTGGGGTCGGGGGAGTGATTTGAGCCTCATGTGGCGGCTGTTAAATGCATCTCTGGACACAAACATCAGTGGTTTTTTTGGCACAATCTTTGTTAGTTAGCTTTCTAGCTTTTAGCTAAATGGCCACATGGTGAAAGGTACATTTTTTGGCTGGTAAATTTATTATTTCTTTTGTCTTTGTCAGCATTTCCATTCTAGAGAATGGGGCGAGATGCATACTTTTTCTGTAAATTAGCCCTGTGGTCCAAGTGTCCAGTAAAGTTCTCTTTTCCAAGTGCACACCTAAATGTTTGGTCAAAAACCCAATTCCTCCAGGTGCTATTTTGTCATCCTTCCTAAAGGCATGTGCTGTAGTGTAGCATTTCTCAACCCATATTAATAGGAGTTCTGTGATTTTTTTTTTTAAGTACCTGTGGTCACATTAATTTTGAAAAGTCTGGATTAAATAAGTTTCTTTGCTACAGGACTTCTCAGAGCCTTTAATGTACCAACGAGTCTATTGAATGTCCAAGAGAGGAGGGATGCAGGATGCTGTCTTCTGCAGTTGTATTTGACCACAGAATACTGTTGCACATTTTTATGAGCTCTGATTAAAATCCTCCTCAAGCAATTAGCTCAAAACTTGGGGAAGAACCAGGAAAAGACATCAATTTGTTTGCCCCCTGATTTGTCTGAATTAGGCTGAAC
>NW_012149396.1:6811873-6816645 GCF_000956105.1 Propithecus coquereli | reverse complement strand
GGCAGAATTGGTTCTTTCTGGAGGCTCTGAGGGCGAGTCTGTTCCCTGCCTCTCCTAGCTTCTGGTGATTGCTGGCAATCCTTGGCATGCCTTGGCTTGTAGACATATCACTCCAATCTCTGCCTCCATCTTTACAGTGTTTCTCTGTGTCCTACTTTCCTCCTCTCATAAGGACACCAGTCACTGGATGAGGGCCGCCCTACTCATGTATGACTTCATCTCGATTATATCTGCAAAGGCTCTATTTCCAAATAAGATCACATTCCCAGGTGGGTTAGGACCCAAACATACCTTTTAGAGCTCACAGTTCAACCCACAATAGTATCTTTTTCTTACGCAGTGGCCTCAGTCCTCCCTTAAATGAAAGTGTTCCTCTTCCCGCTTTGCCCGTGTTGATGTCTGCCTGTTTTTAAGAGGCTTTAATGGATCAAGGAATCTGACAGCAGGCTTCATCTGGTCATGGTCTGATGTCTGTATCTTGTTACTGTCTTGACCTAAGACTCCAAGTAGTCGTTTTAAAGCTTGGCTACAGGCTTAAAAGAAACTTCAGTATCTTTCTGACTGGCAGATTACATTCCTGTGTCACTGTAGGCCATGGGACTTAGTGATTTTTTTGCAAATGTGTACACACTGTGATAAATGCGATATCATTTAGAATGACTTTCTTATTTTTCCCAACAGAATAATGCAATTAAAACATACAAGTACAACGCCTTTACCTTTCTACCACTGAATTTGTTTGAGCAGTTCAAGAGAGCAGCCAATATGTATTTCCTGATCCTTCTTATCTTGCAGGTAATGCCCTTTGATATCTTAAATCTATTTTGATTTATGGTGACTCAGTCATACTTAAGTCATGGGCACACCTCGTGTGAGTAGTCGTAGAAGTTTCGCATCAGGGTTCTGTACATACGGGGATGGGGCTTCGTACACAGAACTGTCTCAATCTGTTGCATGAACAAGGAAAGGGAGCCAGTGGACATATTATTCTAATTCTGTATTTTAAAAAACTTGATGTCACACTGATGTGAGTGTTAAAACTGGTATCCCGGAAGCGGATAAAATTAAAATTCTCACTTCGCAAAACTATTTGTACATTAAAATGAAACCTATTTTTTTGTGCTTGTCCTTTATTTTTGTATTTAGATGCCTAATTTCCCCAGGAATTTTATGATTCTTACTAATAGTTTGGTCATACATCTCCATAAATTGTTCGTGAAATGGTTTTACCTTAGAAAAGGCCTAGTTTTTCCTAAAGATTTTTCTCTTAATTGTGGCAAAGCATTCACTTATCTGAAAAGCACGTGTTATCTGTGTAGGAACTGTTGCTGCAATCAAGGGATCTATGTGCGCTGTAGTTAGTGCCCGGAAACCACCTTTAGTACCTGATGTGCAGATCACAGAGCATAGCCTATCCACAGGACTTTATCAGATTCTTGACATCAAGCACTGAGTTTGGAAAATGGTCCCGCCTGCTGGGATTCGCCCTCTACGATTTTACGAAAATGGTAGCATTTGTCTCTGGGTGGGGCTGGAAGATGTGTGGGGAGAAGACACTGGGGAGAAATGGATACTCAACAGAGTGAGTAAAACATAAGGCCTGCTGACCTGATAGTAAAGGATGTTCCTGTTATCAAGGGGGACATTTAGACAGGCGTGTGTAGAGGTAAATACTGCAAATTATAAGGTGCTGCTGTGCGCTAAGTAGGCTATTTTCCCCTTACTCCCCTCTGGCAGGGAAGAGGAGAGTTTTCACATATTCACTGTGTTGTGGGAAGAAGTGATTTTTCCCACTTGCATACACACCTCAGTGATCTTCTCTTAAGGTGTAGCAATCCAAATTAGGGTAATAGTAAGAGCCTTAGACGACCATTTACTTGCACTGTTACTTCACTTCATTCTTGCACTCGCTGAGATAAGTACTGGCGTAACCTCCAACTTGCAGAGAACTGAGGCCTAGTGAGCTAAGGTAACTTGCTCCAAGTCCCACAGCCCATAGATGGTGGAGCTCGGCCAGACTTGGACCCAGGAGTTTGACTCCAAAGCCTATCATTTTAACCACTGCATTACATGGCCCAGGGATCAATAAGATAGTTATAAGACATCTTTATTAAACTTGTTTCTCATCTTTCATTCAAACTTGGAGGCTGTCTTGGTGGAAGTAGGGCTTCCTGCAAGGCCAGCCCCTTTCTTGGTTGGACCAATAACGCTGACCATAAGGGAAGGGCTCTCTTTGAGAGCCCCCAAAGATGCCCTGTCTAATCACCAGCTTTCAAAGGCAGCCACTACCTCCTGCCATCCTTGCTGCCAACATTAGATCCTCAGAAACCACTGGCTGAACAACCTAATGCATAGAGCCTACTATACGTGCCTTCCCTAAAAGTTAAAGGACTACTTTCCCTGTGCCCCCACCCCTAGTTAATTATGCTTAAATACCTTTTCCTACATGCTCTACAGGATGTAGAGTTGTATGATGACAGAGATGAGACTTAGAATTTGCAAGCTTAGAATTAACAACAAGTTACCCATAAGCTCGATATGCCTTCACGAGCACATATATAAGCCTTTTTATTTCTTTTAGTCAATTCCTCAAATCTCTACCCTGGCATGGTACACCACACTCGTGCCCCTACTCTTGGTGCTGGGCGTCACTGCAATCAAAGACCTGGTGGACGATGTGGTAAGGGTTTCTCATGCAACTTTCTACGCACTGCGTTGAGCTTATTTTAATTTGGCATTCATACCTTACGTATTGAGATGATTAAAACAGCATTTCCTCATCTCCCTTCTCAAGGCCCGCCATAAAATGGATAGGGAAGTCAACAACAGGACATGTGAAGTCATTAAGGATGGCAGGTACTGTGTCTCCTTTAATTTGTAACTTAGCTACAAGGATAAAATGTATACAACTGTATAGAAACTTATTTTGAGATAACTATTAGGATGTAGATGTTTATTAGTACATTAACTTTTTAATTGTAAAGGCTTCTCTTAACTTACAAAGGATTGATACCCCTAACCCAACCCCTACACCTACCCTTAACCCTACCTGACCCTTATCCCTAACCCTAACGCCCTAACTCTAACCCTAGCCTTAACCGTAACCCAAAACATTAAAGAAAAAAAAATTGCATTGCATTTATGGCCCTGAAACTATACTCAGATCAGATTATGAGCTGTTTCCTGATGGAGCTTTATGTTATCAGCACATCTTGTGTTTACACAGCTCCTTCAGCCTCCCAAACTTATCCTTTTCAGGGCTTTACTCATGTCTTGACACCTTCCCCCAGATCATCCAGTTAAGGTGATTTCTCCCTTCCCTACACTTTCAGAGCATTTTGTTTTCATTTTTTCTTTATATGAATTTTATTAAAATTTTCTAACCTGGACTATAAGTTTCTTGAGGGATACCATCCTGCCTCCAACACACAGAAAACACTCAATACATGTTTGTTAAATTAACAGTCGGCCGGGCATGGTGGCTCACGCCTGTAATCCTAGCACTCTGGGAGGCCGAGGCGGGCGGATTGTTTGAGCTCAGGAGTTCGAAACCAGCCTGAGCAAGAGCGAGACCCCATCTCTACTAAAAATAGAAAGAAATTAATTGGACGTCTAAAAATATATAGAAAAAATTAGCCGGGCATGGTGGTGCATGCCTGTAGTCCCAGCTGCTCGGGAGGCTGAGGCAGGAGGATCGCTTGAGCCCAGGAGTTTGAGGTTGCTGTGAGCTAGGCTGATGCCACGGCACTCTAGCCCGGGCAAAACAGTGAGACTTTGTCTCAAAAAAAAAAAAAAAAATTAACATAGTCGACTGTGACCAAAGTACCAACTCAGCAATAAATAATGAGTTGTTTAGAGCCTCAAGGCAGAACTGCAAATTCAAGTGCTAAAAATAGTGACTAAGGCCCAATTCAAAGACTTTTTATGTGTCAACACTGAGGAAAATAACCTGATTTACAGCCATCTGTCACTGTCTAATTCAAATATAGGCTATACCAAGCCACGAATATGTTTAGGTAGCTTTTCCACTGGCAAATAAGTAGATTGCCAAAATTTACCTTTCAGGTGCCAAACGACAAAATTGCAACAATTTAAAGATATCAGTTGGCTTTATTTATGATTCTAGAATTGAGCAACCCTTCATTGCGTAAAATAGAATAAGTGTTCCAGCAGAGAAGGTTGGTTTTATAGACAAAGAAGGGCTGAAGAAAGCAAAAACCAAGAACAAAAAGCGTATTAGTCATTTTAAAGTTACTTTCCTCGTAAGGTAGGAACAGGAAAACAGAACAATAGAGAAATAACTGGTTGACATCAGGTTACTTCGGATTATTTTTTGGTAAGGATTAAAGCAGAGGGAACGTTATTATCATGACTCAAACTAATCCTGTTTGGGAAATTTGATTTCTCAGAAGTCCAGTAACTCAGTTTCAGTTTGGTGACATGGAACCTCAGCATGGGCAACTCCATTTTGGCTTTTAGTCTGGTCTTTTTGGGCCTGGTACAGAAGCGTAGTCCAAAACAGTGGCCTCCTTTAATTTTTATTTAACACAAGTCACTTAGAATCAATATTGGGAATGTGGTGAGCTTCACAGCCAGCACACGCTCTGTTTTGCCCATGACGTAGCCAACTATGCCGGGAAGAATAGCTCTGAGTTACCTTGGGTTTGGGAGTCGAGACTGCATATTCGACAGGGCTGTGGCCCCAAAAGCCCCTGCAGCGAGGTCAAGCCTGCGAGAACGTGAGCATGCGTGTGGCACAGCACAGGGGCCTC
>NW_012149396.1:6801030-6802318 GCF_000956105.1 Propithecus coquereli | reverse complement strand
GGAGTTTGAGATCGCTGTGAGCTAGGCTGATGCCACGGCACTCTAGCCCAGGCAACAGAGCAAGACCCTGTCTCTAAAAAAACCAAACCAAAACAAAAAAAAAAAAACATTGGGTAAGGTTCATTAGCACCTATGAAATGCACAGGGTTGGACGTCCATCTCTGGAATACATGTAAATGTTTTATGTCTTCTAGATCTTCATTGTTCTTATTCTGATTTCTGCTGGCCTTGCCATTGGTCACGCTTACTGGGAAGCACAAGTTGGCAATTACTCTTGGTACCTCTATGATGGACAGGATGCTACGCCCTCATACCGTGGCTTCCTCAACTTCTGGGGCTACATCATCGTCCTTAACACCATGGTGCCCATCTCTCTGTATGTCAGGTAAGACGGTCCTCTTTGTGGCCTTTTGCTTTAAGGGAAGAATGTAGTTCCTTTTGCTCATGTAGCATCTTCATTTCCAGTGATAATTGTTTCAAAGGTCGTAAGGAATAAGTTAGAAAATAACTTTCCTTTTAGAATTGAGGGTAGTAGAGGAAAAGGAAATTAACATTTCAGTATCTACTCTGTGCCAGGCACCTACTGTCTCATCTTCTACGAGATAAGGCTAAAGAAGTTCAAAGATCGAGTGCTACTTCTATCGCCATTCACTTGCTAAGAGTCCTTCTCGGTGGGTTCTAGAGCCCAGGCTTCAAAAAGAGCCTGAAAGGAAGCGAAGACTTAGAATGTCATGGAAAAACTGAGTTTCCTTCTCAGGATCCTTCCTAACCTCTTATCTGCATCTTCCTTATTGCCACCTGCCGCACCGCTGTGGAAACCTCACTGTGCTTCTGGCCACTACCTCCACGCGGGAAGGAAATGCCCTCCCCTTCAGTGCTCGCTCAGAATGCTCTGTCTCTCTTCTCAATCTCAGTCATCCCAGCAGCAGAGACGGGCCATATTCCTGACTAGTGGTAATCGCCTCGTTTGGTGATATTTCTTCCTTTTTTACTTTTTCTTTCTTTGCTCTCAAAGTTTACTGTCACTGGCCGGTTGGATTTTAGACCTTTGGTAGGGGAGGCATCATGCCTTGAAATATACCCAGCAGCCAGAGGCTGTTTCAGTTCCAATAAGGAATGGCCCAAAGGCACATGGGATCACATACACACCTGTAATTAGAGGCATCTATTTAATTTCATTACATGTGCATTTGTTTTTATTATATGTGCATTTGTTTTATGTTTAATTTTATTACTGTTTGTTCTTTTAACATGAAGGCAAGCCCTAGAGCAGCCATCTGTTCTGAAG
>NW_012149396.1:6799573-6800980 GCF_000956105.1 Propithecus coquereli | reverse complement strand
GATGTCTGTCATGGATTGGTCATTTTTGCAGGTATTTTTGGAGTTTCTTGGGAAATTGTTCTACTAGGAGCTTTAAAGATTTAAAGGGGAAATTGCTTTTCTGTCCTCTCTCCATCAAAACCAAAGGTAGAGTAATTTTATCGACAGGCTGTTGAATTGATCTTCCCAGTTGTTGATCACATTGAATTTTCCATTTTAGGTGCCGACACTAAAATAATGAAGAATAGTGGGAAAACCAGATTTAAAAGAACTAAAATTGATTACTTGACGAACTACATGGTTTACACGGTATTTATTCCCCATCTCACGTGAGAGGCTGGACTGTTTGTTGTCTTTGGCTCTAATTTTGTTGTGTATTTTCCTTAATGCAAAGAAATCTTGCCTCTTTAGATGGAATAGAAATATGCTTGGTCATGCCAAGCTTCAAATGCCAGAAGAAGGGATTCCCTCACCTTTTCTCAGAAATGCCGTCCTGCTAACGGGAAGATCCCCTTAGGAAGGGCAATTTCAGTTGTAGAGTTCCCTGAGTGCTTTGCTCACTGGAGCGACCAGTTGGAAACCCAGGGAGTCCTAGATAAACCGTGGGGCTGTGCCCCTGAAGTCAGTGTAGGGTTGCTTTTATTGCCGTTACTTTCTCATAGAGGTGGTTCTCTTAAAAGCAAACCTTTTTTTTTTTTCCTCCCCAACATACACTGTATAAATCCAAGTACAAGGCAAGGCTAAAAATAAGGTGTACCAAGGGTCCCCAAGACCACTCCCAGGTTCGAGGCCTCACAGGACTCAGCATATAGTCAGACCCATGGCTGTGTCTGTTATAGCCAAAGGATGCAAAGCCAGGAAAAGACACATGACTGGAGGAAACCAGGCACGAGCTTCCGAGAGTCCTCTCTCAGTGGAGCCACACACACAGTAGGCATTTAATTCCCCAAGCAACAACTGATGACAGCACATGTGAAATGTTGTCTATACCAGGGAAGCTCATTAGAGACTCAGTGTCCAGGTTTTTAATTGGGTGGTCACATAGGCACCATCTGTCTGGCATGTAACAAAATTCCAGACTCCCCAAAAGAATGTGGGTGGTCAGCATAAACCACGCTGTTTACACAGTTAGGCACAGTGCATAGCTGGGACTACAGGCATGCGCCACCGTGCCCTGAGGAACTATTCTTATCCGAGAATAAGAAATAAGAAATCAGGAAACCCCCCCAAATCCGAGTTCCTGGATACCAGCCAAGGGCCAGCCTTGCAAGCAGGACTCTTCCAAGGAAGCAGTCTCAGGCCTGCTGTGTTAACTCTTTTCTGCCCATACTGTGACCCCAAATATTAAGCAGTGCTTCAGTTGCCCCGGGAGATATTTTTTTCTAGCATTTAGTTCAATTCGAATGCATACACTCTTAGAGACTTATA
>NW_012149396.1:6797784-6799523 GCF_000956105.1 Propithecus coquereli | reverse complement strand
ATCCTGGGACCAACGCTGAGTAAGTGGTAACCAAGGAGGAAGACGGCAGGGAGGGGAGCCGGACACCAAAAACAAAAGGGGGTGGGAAGTGTCTCCCTGCTGCATACTTCAGTGTCCCCCATTAAGTGGGGGACGTGAAGTAGATGGAAAGAACACATCAAAGTTGTTGCCACGATCATCACTTCCCTCAGAGGATGATATGATTCCCATGCCCACTTCATGCGCTTACATCATTAAAAGGGTGAACTTTTTAGCAAATGTTTTCCCTGTGATTTATACATTTTCCAGAAAGAATAATAATTCTCTTGCCTATAACTTAAAAAAGAAAAAAAAAATCAATAAACTATTATTTTCAATCCTTAGATTTAAAATTGCCAAGTGGAAAGATATTCAAGTTGGAGATGTCATTCGTCTGAAAAAAAATGATTTCATTCCAGTAAGTGAACGAGCTCTGCTTCTCTCATTCCTTGCTCTAACCTCTACCCCAGACCCCACACCCGGTTTCTTGCTGGTGGGGGTGGGGGCGTCTCTCTGTTACTGACGTGTTTTGTTTTGAACAGGCCGACATCCTGCTGCTGTCCAGCTCTGAACCTAACAGCCTCTGCTACGTGGAAACGGCGGAACTGGACGGGTAAGAGTGTCTTCGATGGGCCTGTCTTACAGCTGACCTCTGACGGCATATTCGTTACGCTGAAATCCGTGCACGTGGACCATGACATCTGGCCTTGCCTCTGCCACTTGCTGTCTGTCCAGCAGCGTCCCCAGTGAACGGACCCTTCTTCCCCCCATCTGTGAAGCAGAGCTCTCAGTACCTGCCTTTCCCACCTCTCAGGGAAGGTAAAAGGATCACATGAGCCTGTGTAGGTCCGAGTCCCTTATAAACTACCGGGCGCTGTGCAGACAATATGACCATTATCTGTTTCAGAGAAAATATTTTTTTCAAGTCTTTGCCAATAATCAATTTTGAATTCTCCTTTTGTTTTGGTTATTATGCTCCCATTTAAAAAAGAATAAAGTTCTGTTTTTGATCAGTTTTCACTATGTTTATTGAGGGCTTACAAGGTTACAGGCACTTTACATCTCAATGACTCTGTGACACCCATGAGGAAACTGAGGCCCAGGTCACACAGTGAGTGAGTGGCAGATGGCCCCTGCTCCCTGTGTTCCTTGTTCCTCATGCCCTAGATGCGCAAACTCTGCTTTATGGAGAGCTAAGATGCAAATGAAAATGAGGTCTGTCTTTGCTCTATAGACCTATCGGTTGACTATTCAACCTTAACTATAAAACAGCTATTTTTGCCATGAGAAAGAGATTCTAAAGCTTTACAAAGGGAGAAAATCCTCACATGCCCTGTCAGAACAGAATGGTGAAGCTGAGAAGCAATGGTCAACTTCCTACTACATGGAAATTCCCAAGTAGGTATTTGTGAAGCCTGTTAAAAGCCATCTGTCGTGAGAAGGTGTCCTTGCTCTCAAGAGCACGTGTCCCTAGCCTGCCACCGCGTGCCCACGTGCGGGTACCTCACCTTCCACTGTGGGTAGGACGTGCCAAGTGTTGAGAGTGAAGCTACCACCTCCTTTCTCGAATAAAATTCTTTTACAAATATATGATCCAATTATTTACTCTGGAAAATAATAAGTTGACAGAGGCTAAACAGAATTTCTGTAACAAATATGTTTTGTAGAATCATCTTCATGTGATTAAATATTAGAAGCTACATTTTTTTTTTTTTTTTTTT
>NW_012149396.1:6780047-6788316 GCF_000956105.1 Propithecus coquereli | reverse complement strand
TTGGAAATAAAGGTCCTTTGAAAGGATGTTGGATCAGTCTTTCCAGATAGTATCTCTGCTTTGTCTTCAAACCTACAGTGGCTTTTGATCTCATTCAGAATAGACACACTGAGGCCACACTGTCACCCACAAGGCCCAGTGTGATCTGGCGCTCATGCCCTGCCCATATTTCCTGTACCACCACCCACCTCCCTGGGTTCCCACCACTCTAGCCCCCTTGATATTCCTCCTGCCACAGGGCCTTTGCATGTACTCTTATCTCTGCCTGGAACATCCTTCCAGAGATAGCTACTTGCTGCCCCTTCATTACCTGCAGGCCTCTACTCAGATAGCATCTTATCCCCTGACCTGTCCCAAGCCACTCCTCTCTAACCTCACTACCCCTGCCTGTTGATCGCCATCTCCCCTTACCCTGCTTTGGTTCTCTGCAGAGAACTTTCGCCCCCTAATGTACTGTCAATTTACTGATTTATTTATTCATCTGTCTCCAATAGAAGGTAATCTCCTTGAGAGCACCGATGTTGTCTGTTTAGTTTACTGACATAGCCCTTGAACCTAGAATGGTGTCTGGTACACAGTAGGCACGCAGGAAATACTGAAAGGAGAGAGGGAGGGAGAGAGTTATTTTTCCATCTGTCTAATTTGTTATAAAGGCATCCTTTGCCCACTTAACAGTTGCTGGACGTGTAAACAGTTTCTTTATAACTGGGATATATTTAATCCCTTATAGTTTTAAAATTGAAATGAATATCTTATTTTGGACATCCATAACCTAATAAGAATTCTTTTTTAAAATATGCTTTTTCACAGTGTGGGATCATGATTTAGGGATATTTGCCAAAAGCCTTTTGCCCTATTTAAGAGCACGGTAGGGGCTGTAAGCTAGTGGTCCCTCACCCGCTTGCCCTCCCACTGGGGCGGAGGTACATGCAGCCATTCCAGTTGCCCCTGGGTGCAGCAGGGAACTAGAGAAAGAGAGTCGGGCTTGCTGCATCCTCTGGCTCTGTCTGCAGCATTATTGTGTCACCCATTCTTCTGGGCTCTGTGTTCTGAACAGGGGGTGCTGTGGCCAGATGTGCTCAGGAGTGAGTGGCACTTTGGGGGGAAACTACTAGTCTAGAATCATCTCGACCTTGAAGCTGGAGAATTGTGTGTTTAGTCAGGAGAACCCAGAGGCTGAGTGCATGGGCCATAGCATGGCTTGTCTCAGTGCAGATGTCTTGGTTTATTTGGGCTGCTATAACAGAAGAACTTAGCCTTGGGTAACTTGCAGAAATTTACTGCTCACAGTTCTGCAGGCAAGGAAGTGTGAGATCAAAGCCGATTTGGTATCTGGTGATGGCTGGCTCTCTACTTTGTAGATGGGACCTTCTTGCTATGTCCTCACAAAGCAGAAAGGCAAACAAGCTCCCTTGGGCCACTTTGATAAGGCCACTAATCCCATTCATGAGGGCGGGGCCCTCTAGAGCTAATCACCTTCTAAAGCCTCCCCACCCCCCAAGTGTTGTTGCATTGGGGATTAGGCTTCAACATATGAATTGGGGGTGGGGGACACCAACATTCAGACCATAGCGGTAGACATGCTCCTGTCTGCACAAGTGATGATCAAACCCAGCACCTGCCACTCGTATCTGAGCTCTCTGTAGAAAGTAATCTTTTGTCTTCCTAGCGTGGAAGTGATTCGTCTCGGACAGAGTCACTTCATAAACTGGGACCTGCAGATGTACTATTCTGAGAAGGACACACCCGCAAAGGCTAGAACCACTACGCTGAATGAGCAGCTTGGGCAGATCCATTACATCTTCTCTGATAAGACGGGGACACTCACACAAAATATCATGACCTTTAAAAAGTGCTGCATCAACGGGCAGATCTATGGTGAGTGGAAGCCGTGAGGCATTTCCTGAAGGAGGGGGCTCCCTGCTGTGTGCAGAGCACTGCCTGGGCTGGGGCCTGCCTGCGAGGAGTTACTGGTGCCCTCCCCATACAGAGTCCTGCTGCTGCTGGTCACTCCTTGGTGGAAGGCCAGAGGAGCATTGTGGAAGGCACCGGGGACACGTGCATGGGGGAGGTCAGCATCAAAAATGAGCTCACATTCCTCAAAAAATTAAAAATAGCATTACCTTGGGATCCAGTAATTCCACTTCAGGGTATATACTCACTCAAAGGCATTGAAACAGGGACTCAAAGAGGTGTTTGATACACCTCTAATGTTCATAGCAACATTATTTACAACAGCCAAAAGATGGAAGCAACCCAAGCATTCATTGATGGATGAATGAATAAACAAGTGTGGTACGTGTGTACAATGGAATGTCATTCAGTCAAAGGAAGGAAGGAAATTTTTACACATGCTACAACACAGATGAACTTTAAGGACATCATGCTAAGTGAAATAAGCCAGTCGCAAATGGACAAATATTGTGTGATTCTGCTTATGTGGGACACTTAGAATAGTCAAATTCACAGAGATGGAGTAGAATGGTGGTTACCAAGGGCTGGGGATAGGGGAATGGGAGTTATTGTTTAACGGGTACAGAATTTCAATTTTGCAAGGTGAAACAGTTGTGCAACAGTGTGACTGTACTTACTGCCACTGAACTGTATGCTTAAAAATGGTTAAAATGGTAAATTTTGGCCAGGCCAAGGTAGCTCACATCTATAATCCCAGCACTTTGGGAGGCTGAGGCAGGAGGATCACTTGAGGCCAGGAGTTTAAGACCAGCCTGAGCAACACAGCAAGATCTTGTCTGTACAAAATATTTAAAAATTAGCTGGGCGTGGTAGTGCATGCCTGTAGGCCCAGCTTCTCTGGCGGCTGAGGCGGGAAGATTGCTTAAGCCCAGGAGTTTAAGACTGCAGTGAATATTATCAAATATTGTTCTTTTTTAACAAATCTTGAAACATGATAGGGCCACTGCACTCCAGCCTGGGCAACAGTGCAAGATCCTATCTCTTAAAAAAAGTAAATTTTTTTATGTGTATTTGACTGTAATTTTTACAAAGATACAGACACACACATAAGTACCCTCCACTTGAAGTGTACTGTGAGCATGTTTTCACGTAAGGAGCAGCAGTGAGAAAGGTGGGACACCGAGGGGCTGAGGAAGTGGCTCGCATGTGTGGCAGCAGTCTCTTCTGAGTGGGGGGCAGCAAAGCATTTCAAAGGATGTGCTTCAAGCCCCTGAGGAGGTGGCAGGAGGACAGGGGGACATGCCCTAGCATTTGAACATCTAGAGAAGGTGGCGGCAAACTTTCTGTAAAGAGCCAGATAGGAGATATTTTAGCCTTGGCAGGTTGTGTGTAGTCCTTATCAAATATTCTTTTTTAATAACTCTCGAAAAAACGTAAAAACCATTGTTAACTCGAGGACTGTCTAAAAACAGGCTGTGAGCGCCCTGTGGTCACCACCACCGTGTTAGCAAGGCCAGGTGGGGAGGGGCCTCTGGACGCAGGTGGAGACTCAGTTTGTTTTGTCCTGTTTGCTTCTCAGGAGACCATCGGGATGCTTCGCAACACAATCATAACAAAATAGACGTAAGTCCTTAAAGAATTGTCTGAGACGCCAGGGAAATCGGTTGTCGGCAGGGCGGTGCTTCCTTGGAAGGCTCTGAGGAAGGATCCCTCCGTCCTTGCCTCTTCCTCTCTCGCAGTGGTTGCCCACAATCCTGGGTGCTCTTTAGCTCGTAGATGTCCAGACGCCACGGTGTCATCTCTGCCTCTGTTGTCACGTGGTGTTCTCCCTGTGTGTCTGTGTCCACATTTCCCTCTTGTGAGGACACCAGTTGTTGGATTGGGACCCACATTCGTCCACTGCGACCTCATTTTACCTTGATGACATCTGCAAAAACCCTATTTCCAAGTGAGGCTACATTCATAAGTACCAGGGGTTAGAACTTCAACGTATCGTTTGGGAGGACGCGATTTAACCCACCACAGGGCACCTTTTTGTTTTAAGACAGGCGTGAGCCTCTTGACACTTAAGAATGTGCTAAAACCCTAAGGTGATTTTTGTATAATTAAAGAACTTGGCTTTGAATAAATCATCATATCGTTTAAGTCAAAACAATTTTTAAAAATCATATTTTGTTTTCCTCCTCCATTTCTTTCAGCAAGTTGATTTTAGCTGGAACACGTTTGCTGATGGGAAGTTTGCCTTTTATGACCACTATCTTATTGAGCAAATCCAGTCGGGGAAGGAGCGGGAAGTACAGCACTTCTTCTTCTTGCTCGCAGTTTGCCACACGGTCATGGTGGATAGAAACGACGGTGAGTGTCCCTCTGGCACCTCGGGCATTGGAGACCAGTTTTTTTAGTTTCCAGGTAACTCATGACTCAAACGCATATTATATAGTACACATAAGTCTGTCTCACGTTCACATGCAATGAATATTTGTCAGCACCTGCCACTAGATGGTTTATGGCAGCGGTCCCCAACCTTTTTGGCACCAGGGACCAGTTTCATGGAAGACAGTTTTTCCTCGGAAGTTGGGGGAGGCGGAGTTCAGGCGGTGATGCGAGTAATGGGGAGTGGCTATAAATACAGATGAAATGCTGTGCCCACCCACCTCACCCCTCCGTGTCCCCATTTCATGGAAGACAAATTTTCCGTGGACAGGGGCAGGGCCCTGTCCCTAACATACCACTGACCAATACCAGTCCGTGGCCCAGGGGTTGGGGACTGTGGGTTTATGGCATAGCGAAGTATGAAACAAGCTGCTTGTCTCTGCAGAGTTACATCTTAGTCACAGTTATATCTTGAGATGTGTTTTATCACTTTGTAAATGAAATCTTATTAAAATAAATGATTGACTCAAATTAGATAGAATCGAAATGTTCCTACCATATTATTAGCATTTCTTGAGAGTGAAAAGTCAAATCTTATCTACATCATAAGTGGACTTTAAACTTGGAAAGTCTTTGCTGCAAAATATCAGACATATGCTTTTATTTACTAGATTCTGATATATTTTGGGTTTGAAATAATTTCAGCCAAAGCCTGGATCTCTTTAAGGTGTGTTTTTTTTTTTTCATTTGAAGGAGCACAATTAATGTGGATTTCATGGGAACGTGCAAGGCTGACTTGGTTCCTTTGCAGAATTCTTAGATTCAGTTTGTGCCAGCTTTGTTACAGCAAGTTCATCGAGGAAAGCTAGTTATTTTATGGTATATAGATGTAATGATAAATTATACAGATACACGTGTACTTTCTAGAATACCAAAAGGAATTCGTTTGGTATGTTTGTTCTGTAATGAAGCACATTCTGCCTTCACTCCATTCTCCAGTTTAACCAACGCAACGTACCTAAGTTCCTCTCTGTTCCCAACTTTGATATTTCACATGTAGCAGCTATGAAATCTTCAGAGAAAGAATATGCATGAAGACTAAATGTGTAGAAACTGTAAATGATATCTTTCAGCAAGTTTCAAAGGAACCTATTCTCCAAGGATGAATCTAATAGTGCAATAAAGTGAGATAGCAGAGTTCAAATTGGGGTGGATACATGGAAGAGGCTGACAGACCAATGGGGAAGGAGAGAAAGGGACACTATCAGGTCACAAATCATTGGAGCACAGGTCAGAGTCTATTTGACTCACCAAGCAAATTTTACTCATACAATAAGGATAAAGTACGGTATCATTAAGCAATGCAGTTCCCTTAGGTTTTGACTCATTAGTAAAATTATTCTACTTTTCTTTGAGTACGCGATGGTATTTTAAGAGCTAACTGGTCAACTATAGGCAAGTGCATGTTAATCTTTTGATCTCTCTTTTATTTTTTCCCACTGGGATATTACAGCAAGAGCCCTGGACCGCGTGCTGGAGATGAGCCAGCATAGTTTGGTCCCTGTCTGGGCTCCAGCTTCATCAGTGTGGTAGTTAGAAGGTTGGATGTTCAAAGACCCTTCCAGCCTAACACTCTGCTGCTCTTCCTCCCACAGTCAGCTAAGGTGAAGAGTTGTACATCCTGGGTAATCTTCCCTCACCTGGTACATGGTAGGCAATTGCTCAAGCCCTTAAGAACGGAGATAAGTTGTATTTCTAGGTGCAGGAGGTTAGAGGAGGAGTAGGTTTTGGCTTTGATCCATAAAGTACCATGAAAGGGTCTCTTGGAAGAGACCTTGGGGACCAACCTACGAATTTTATAGCTAAGGTAATTCAGACCCAGAGAGCAAGGGGGACCTGCCCGAGGTGATCTGGTGGGTTAAAACTTGTTCCAGTCCAGACACCCCTTCACTCTACCATGCTGTTGCCCCATTGCTCTGGAGCTCTCATTTTCTCTCCCTTATAAGAAGAATAGTTTTTTATTATGCATAACATCAACAGGACAGGGGAGGAAATCCTTCCACATATGTTGCCAAGGACATCTGACCGCTTTAGCAATCTGTGTGGCCTGAGCCCTGAGTAAACGTAGAGGCCAAGTATGCAGAAGACTGCATTAGTTCTCTCTTACTCTGTAATGCATCAGTACAACTCATGTTTAAAACACCATTCATTAGCTCAGGGTTGTATAGGTCAGAGATGTGAGCACAACACAACTGGTTCTCACTAAGATCAAGGTCGGGCCACGTTCTCATTTGGAGCTCTATGTCCTCTTCCAAGCTGACGTGGTTGCAGCAGGATTCAGTTCGCTGGTGGTTGTAGGACTGATGTCCCCATTCCCTTGTTGGCTGTCAGCAGGGTTGCCTTCTGCTCCTAGAGGCCACCCTCATTCCCTGCCAGTTGGTACCCTCCAGCTTCACAGCCAGAAGTGGAGAATCTCCCTTAAATTGAACCCCTGTTGTGCTTTAAATCCTTCCCAAGGATAAGTCCTGTCCCCTTTCAGGGCTCATCTAAGTAGGTCAGGAACACCTGGATAATCTCAGTTCATTAGGACTTTAATTACAAATGCAAAATCCCTTCACAGCAGTGCCTAATTAGTGCTTGATTGAACAGCTGGGAGAAGGGAAACGTACACCACTGGGGCCATCTTAGATTAAAGACGGAGGTCTTTAATCAGTGATCGGAGAGCTTGTTTTAGAAGGTTTGTGCATCCCATTGGGTGTGATATCCTGGAGCTGGGACAGGTCCCAGTGGAGGTGGGTGGGGAAGCTGAGGGCCTGGATTAGGGTAGGGTTTTCGGAAAGGATGAGAAAGCCACGAATGTGGGTAGCATCTGGCAAATGATTTGAAGAGGGTAAAAGGATTGAAGGGAAAGAGATGTCTGAAAGGTAACTCGTTTTGAGGCTGATGGTATTAGGGAATTTGGGTGATGAGAGGTAGAATTTGTGATTTGAGCATCTTCTTTGTTTGCAGCAGTTTCATGATCCACAAATTAGTCTGTAAAAGAAAAGGTCTTTCTGGTTGCGGTTAGAGTTTGGACCGAATCTGAGGTTTTTTGCGTCTCTATTGTCTGTTATTCTGTGATTCCATTGCTAGAAAGTAATGGAAGGATTTTCTTTTCAATGGTAAAATATGTCAAGGTGTTTGCTCTAGATATAAATGTGTCACTCATGGGAACTCTACCACCTTTTATTATTTTGTTTCTTTTCTCTGTTGTAAACGAGTTTGCAGTCGATGTTACGCAATATGTCACTGCACCAGCTATGGCGGCTAAAGGGATCGGCTTTGCTCTCTCTGTTGCTTGTTTAGTTTGGTGAAATAGTTTGCCCTCTGGCACGTGTATATGTTTGGAGAATGGCTGGATTTAGCAAGTACATTTATAACTTCTGGTATGTAACTGTCTGGGTGAACAAATAGACAATCTAAAGTATCATCTTTGTGTATTAATTGGGAAGCGATTAATACTGACTTAATTAGAGTGAATCATCTGAGCCAGCATGCGAGGAAGGTAGGGAAGGACGGAGCCTTTGGCTTTCACTGCCACCGTTCACCCTGGCGTGTCCCACCATTCCAAGTACGCAGAGGTGTAAAAGGCTGCCCAGGCAGCTGTGGCCTGCGTCCTGGTCAATCCACACTGGAAAACTAAATGCCTTTTCTGTAGAAATTCATCTGGCCACGGAAATGCTTTTTCTTTCTGTTTTGAGGCAGAATAACTAGCAAAGGAAAATAGAAGCTGTTGGGTAGGCAGAGTATTTTTTAAACTTTTTATCAAAGTACAACATGTGTACAGAGACGTGTACGTAAGTATATAGTCAATGACTTTCTACAGATTGAGTACACCCATGTAATGAGCACCCAGATTTTTAAAAAGAATGCTATCGGCCAGACACAGTGGCTCACACCTGTAATCCTAGCACTCTGGGAGGCCGAGGCGGGTGGATTGTTT
>NW_012149396.1:6765780-6776817 GCF_000956105.1 Propithecus coquereli | reverse complement strand
AAACTACAGGCAAATTATCTTTTTTTTTTTTCTTTTTTTAGAAATAGTTTCACTCTGTTGTCCAGGCTGGAGTGCAATGGCATAACATAGCCCACTGCAGCCTTGAACTCCTGAGCTCCAGCCATCCTCCTGCCTCAGACTTCTGAGTAGCTAGAACTACAGGCACATGCCACCACTCTTGGCTAATTTTTTTTTATTATTATTTTTTGGTAAAGACAAGATTTTGCTATGTTGCCAAGGCTGGTCTTAAAATCCTGGCCTCAAGTGATCCTCCCACCTCAGCCTCCCAAACTGCTGGGATTACAGGCATGAGTCACTGCACCTGACCTGGGCCAGCGATTTTATAGAATGTCCCTCAATTTGGGTTTGTCTGATGGTATCTCATGATTAGATCAAAGTTATGCATTTGTTGGCAGGAAGAATCCGTAAGTGATGCTGTGCCTTCTCCAAGTATCCCATCAGAAGGCACATGATGTTTGTCTCATTGGGGATGTTAACTTTGATCACTTGGTTAAGGTGGTGTCCACAAGCCTTCTCCACTATGATACTGAATTTTTAAACCAATAGAAATACATAGATTTAACTGTCTGTAGCACTGTCATTAGGCACATTTTGTTGAGTGCTTTCCATATCGCTCACGCAGATCTAGACTAATTTCATGCCTGCCATCTACCTTGACTTAAAATCCAGTTAGTGATGAGGCATATATGATGATTAAATCATAGCATAGGTCAAAAAAGACAAGAAGATGGTCATAAGGAGTGCTTATGATCTGAGTATTAAAGGCAGTAAGAGCTGTGAGTTCATAAATAAGATTCCTGGTGGTTGGCATGCACAAAGAAAATTCTCTGGAAGAAAGTGGGTAGCACAGGGCATAGCACATAGCAGGGAGTCAGTAAATATTTGTTGGAAGAATAAGGGTATGGAAAACCGAGCTGACTGTGAAGGAATCTTTTCATCTGTATTTTCACTGTTATCTTCGATGTAGCAGTGACTTACCAACTCGTGCTGACGGCAACATTTTTCTAGATGTGTTGATGATTTTAAGCTAACAGTGTATTATGAGCACAGCAACACTTCAAATGGACTTTATAAATGTGGCTTTCTATTAAGAGATCAAACTTAACTTTGTTGTGTGCTTTTCCTTCTCTTGCTACCAGTACGAACCCCAGAAGGCAATATCAGGCTGTATTGTAAAGGTGCTGACACTGTAATTTATGAACGGTTACATCGAATGAATCCTACAAAGCAAGAAACACAGGATGCCTTGGATGTAAGTCTCACTTTTACTCTCCTGCTGGAGATTTTAATCTCACTTGCTGGTACCATCTCTTAAGCTCAAGCGGAAGCTGTATATTAACAGTTGCTTTGGCGTAGTTGGGGTGGAAAAAGCACCAAAGCAGGAATCTGGCCACCTGCGTTCCAGTTCTGCCCCTGCCACTGACTTCTAGGAAGTGCCTGTGGTGCTCTTTCCAGCATCCAGGTCTGCAGAGTACGTGGGACTGAGGCACCGGAGCAGCTTCTCTCTCTTCCAGTGATCTTGAGCAAGCTTCTTAATGATACTAAGCTGTAGTCTTGGTATCCGTATGTCTGGCCCCCAAGAACTCCACTAACTTGCAAGTGTAGAGTGAAGGAAAGAAAGCATCCGTGTATGACGGGATGACAAAGCAACGCACTGGATCATTGAGTTTTGATACCTTTGTTAGTAGAACAGTCTCAATGACTTCAAAGTCCTTATCTTAGGAAGCTGTATACCCAGTCCAGTGATGTTGTACCTACTCAGAATGCTTCTGGAACTTGCATTTTTGGACTTGCTTAGCAATCTGCATGTCATTTTGGGTTCTGTATAACAATGGCAGTGAGGTATGGAGGAGATGAGGCAGACCTGGTGTCCCAATACTGCCTCTTTACTAGTTTTGTGTCCTTGGGGAAAATGATTGATATATGAATCATTAATTCTCTGTGTGAAAGAGAGAGGGAATAGTTCCTCCCAGGGAGGGTCATTGCAAGAAAAAGCATCTTCCGCAGTTCCTAGCACTTAGTAGATACTTAATAAAGGGTGGTTTTTCCCCTTTGCTTTAAGGATCGATTGAGTTTTAGAGCCAGCCAAATGTCCTTTGAAGAGAAGCTTGATGAATATATATGTTGTTTACTAAATGGGGTCACGTTTTAAGATTATATGCTGACACTGATGCAGTTAAAATACATGAGTCCTCATGAAGATGTGAACAGTGACAATCTAACCAAATAAATGCAGAACTTTCCAAAGAATCTTTGAAAGCACACACTCATTTGGTTGAACTATTTGTACTGTCTTGGCTAGACAAGATGTGACTATAAAGTAATGAGAGATTTTCACTGGTTCATGTTGAAGCTATTTAAAATGGTTTAAATCTATTCATTATTGGAAAATGTCCAGATACCCTTTTTCATTAAAATATTTGACCTCAGCTTCAACAATGGCTCATGTATTTTTTAATTGGTTTGAGGGAACAATGCTTGGTTGAGAGTTCATAGCTGATTGGACTTGTAGCACAGTCTGTTGGAACAAATTATAAAGTTGTCAGGTCTGTGTTTATATCGTTATACCCCAAGGTAGCTCCCTTCATTTGTTGTTTTCTTAGTCATTAAGAGAAAATGATTTTCTTGACTCTAGTGACTTGATGTAGAAGAAATGTAGATTTTTCCCTTTAACTAATTTGGGAACTAGAAGTACAATCCTAGGACCCTGTAGAAGCTTAGAAAAACAAAGTCTATTATACAGTAGACTTTAATCCCCTTTGTAGAATATATTTTTATAGAATCCATCATCTTTCCCTTTTTAAATACTCTTAGTATGTTACTTCAAGGGAAGATTTCAAACTTAACGTTGAATTACATAAAATTAACTATTCTTTGCATTGGTGGATTGTTTTCTCAATAAAACAGATCTTTGCAAGTGAAACTCTTAGAACCCTGTGCCTTTGCTACAAGGAAATTGAAGAAAAAGAATTTGCAGAATGGAATAAAAAGTTTATGGCTGCCAGTGTGGCCTCGACCAACCGGGACGAAGCTCTGGATAAAGTGTATGAGGAGATTGAAAAAGACTTAATTGTGAGTTTTAGCCTTAATAATTTTTCCTGCTATTCTATTTTTTGTTGTTTTTATTTTCTTCCAGGCCTGTGAGAAGGAATTTCTCCTTATTCTAAACAGACTTGAAAACTTTATTAAGTTTTATTACATTTTTGATCTCATGCTTGAAAGATAATTCTAACTTCAGCGTTTGACATAGGTACAATGGAAGTAGGTCATTTAAATTTCTTTTGTTCGGCAAAATAGCAGAAAAGAAGTTGCCATTATGAGAAACCAAAAGAGAAAAAACATTAGGAGAGGTTCTAATGTAATTCTGTCATTTTTATATCACTTATTAAAATTCATTATGATTTTTACACTGTGACAAACCCACATCTACTTTTATCATTGTGGGAATTACTGAAACAATTCATATTTTGCAAAATCTTGAAACATGAAAAATATACCCTTTCTAAATTTTCAAAATTTAATACCTAGTGCTCACAGGGTTTAGATCAATGGGAAATGTTGAACAAATAGCTAGTATTGGAACTGGCTTATGTCTGTGTAAAGCCACAAATACACAAGGAAAGTATATTTTTAATGTCCTTGATTTTGTACTTGTATGTTTGTCTTGGTAAATTGAATAGTTCATCCTTTAAGAAAAAAGTGTCTAGCTGGTGCTGGTTTGTGGTGAATGCGAAACATGGCCACCTTCCCTGTCAACACCAGTGTTGGCCCCAGTAGAGCACCAACCCTGGGGTGTATAATTAGCCCTTCTTTTTCCAGGTTGGCAAACTGTAAGCATAGAAAACTTTTGGTTTATTTGCTAATTCCTTTTTTTAAAAATGTACATTCCAGCTATTAGGAGCTACAGCTATTGAAGACAAGCTACAAGATGGCGTCCCAGAAACCATTTCAAAACTTGCAAAAGCTGACATTAAGATCTGGGTGCTTACTGGAGACAAAAAGGGTAATTCATTGTGTAGGGGAGCATATCTGTTAATTCACAAGTATTTATAACTGCTGTTTACCTTGCCCAAGATGACCTTCTCTAACTTGCCATCCTCTACAAACACTATTTCTTTGGAAGGAAGATGTTTTCTCTCCCTCAGTAGCAGTTTCTTCCTTATAATTTAGCTCCTGGCCATGTCTTGCTGATTGTGATTGGTCTTCTCTTCCAGCCAGATGTGGGCTTCTGTCCTGAAAGGGCCACCTCCTCTTCCCTCTGTCCTCCCAGTGCTTTGCCATTTGTTGGGCATAGAGTAGAACAATACAAAGTGCTGAAAAGCAACTTTTGTTTTCTTGTCCATTTGATCGCCTGAAAAATATAGTTAAAATTTAATACCCAAGAAAAGAAATTTAATTGCTAAATTTAGAGGTTAACAAGTAGTTATTTGGCATTGATACTCTACTCTGCAGACCTTCCCCAAGAAATAAGATAATGTCTATTGCTCTGAAATCATCAATGGGTTATACACTCTGTGAAGTTAAGGCAAGCACGGCCTTGACCTTATCAAATGGGTGGTAATAAAAAAAAAAAGGGAAAAATATCTTCATGTGAGGGTTGATAGAAATGGTTATTTTTCCCTCCCCATAACAGAGTGATGAAGCTGCATGAACTGAGCGTATTTAGTAATTTACTGAATATAGACTTAGTAAATAACCAGTTTATATACTTGATAATATAGCACATTTTATTATTGAAAACATCTCAAACCAGATTTTGACTTGTATGTTTCTTATTATAAAGAAAAGGATTTTGGTTTTTTGTATGTGATTTCTGTACATTGCTATAGAAAAACAGCATATTTGATTGAATTTGGTTATGTTCATGAATTGGGGAAAAAAATCATCAGTACTAGATAAAGTCAATTATTCAATTCAACAGTAGGAACAAACAACATTTGACTCAATTTTATTCTGTTGTAGAAACTGCCGAAAATATAGGATTTGCTTGTGAACTTCTGACTGAAGACACCACTGTCTGCTACGGGGAAGATATAAAGTAAGTGAAGAGCCTGCAGTGTGTGATGACGTCACAGCTCATTTTCACAAAGGCCAGACTAGCGGTACAAGGCAGCAGATATAGAGAAATAGGAGCTACGATATGTCACCTGGGACAGTTTCCTCTTGTTTAAACGAAGCAAGAGAACAGCAGGCAGTTCCAAGTTATCATGTTTTGGCCTTATTTTGGACAGATTTTAGTTTTAAGGAAACTCGAGGCCTTTCAGGGGCCATTTTTCTCCACTCCTCAGAAGTCCAACATCCTTGCTTACTGAAAAAGAAAGCGAGCATGTGATATCATTAACAAATTAATATGAATTATATTCACGGTTTGCTTTTTCTAGAAATTTTAACTTTTGAAATAAATAGAAGGGGAAGAAAAAACCAGCCTTGGCCCAGAAGGAAATGTTTGTGGGGTTACATGGTGTAGGTCATCTGTGGTCTGGTCTAGATGGGGCAGGCCTGAGTTTCCAACCTTAGCTTGTGCTGAAACCTTTGCAGTCAGGGTTAGCTTGGAATCAGGGTTGCAGCAGACCTAGAAATGCATAATGAGTAAGCCCTGTCTTGTTATGAAGCCATAAACGTGCTGCATGCAGTTTCCATGATGTGCTTAACTGATGGCTTGACTTACTCCACTTATTCCTCAAGCTTTTTCTTTACAACGCTTCTCTCTGGCTGTCACAAGGTCACATTAAGCTGTTAACATACACACTTGTGGGGGCTGCTGAGATGATGAGGGAGTTGATTGTTATTAGTCGTCTTTATAATGATGACGGAAGAGCTTTTGCGAGTCATTCCGGTATATCGGCACTCTGCTAACTCAGACACAATCAGTAGCCTTAGAATCTAAACCAGTTCTGTTTGTATAGAGGCACATACATCAGACCCCTTTGTACTTTTAGGTTTTTAAAAAGTAGCAATAGACAAATAAATGCCTAATATGTTTATTTCAGTAGTTTTCGGTTTCCAGTAGTTTGGTTAATTACCATATGGATTTGTTTACTTCTTGTAGATGGGGTTTTAATAAATTTCTGGTCTCTGTCGAAAGTTGTGCCCTAAGCTAAATTAAACAATTTATGCAAGTAGTAAATTTTATGATCGTGCTCTTAGCCAAGTTTACCTTTATAGAGAGAAGAATCATCTTTCTAGATGGTTCCTGAAATGATTCCTATAAATTGGTTTACATAGGTAACTATTTTTGATCTCCTTCAGTCTTTTAACGATTTGTCTTACAACTTGAAAATGAGAATTAAATTAATGTGGAGAAAGGATACTAGATACTTAATCCTCTAGTACAGTATTCTCAAGGTGGGGCGATTTTGCCTTCCAGGGAGCATATCACAATGTCTGGAGACATGTTTGGTGGTTATATGTGGGGAGGAGGGACGCTACTAACTTCTAGTTGGTGGGGGCCGGGAATGCTGCTAAACATCCTACAATGCACTGGATGGCCACATACACCGAAGAATGATCTGGCCCGAGACATCAATAGTGCCAAGGTTGAGAAGCCTTCTTTTGAAGGTGAAGAATAATGGCTGTGTGTGTGTAATAGGAAGAGTCCTGGGCAGGGAGTTAGGGAAACTGAGTCCTCATTCCAGTTTTCCTATCAACTCGCTGCAGGTAAATCACATCACCTCTTTCTGGCTTGATTTCCTTCTTTGTAACACGAAGAGATTAGACAAGATATTTAAGGTCCTCAGCCTGAGCAAGAGCGAGACCCTGTTTCTACAAAAAAAATAGAAAAATTAGCTGGGCATGGTGGCACACACCTGTAGTCCCAGCCGCTCCAGAGGCTGAGGCCGAAGGATGGCTTGAGCCCAGGAGTTTGAGGTTGCTGTGATCTATGATGATGCCACTGCACTCTAGCCAGGATGACAGAGCAAGATTCTGTCTCCAAAAAGAAAAACAAAATAAAAGATATTTAAGGTCCCTTTCATGGAAAAATTTCATGATTCATTTTTCTATCACATGAAAGTGTTATTAATATATGTGGTCTTCTCAATAATTTGATATGAAGCACTGAGTATTTCTCAAAAGCAGCTATAATTTTGTTTATGTAGAAACAAGTTTCTTTCTGCCAAACAGTAGCCAGTAAAATAGGGTTCACCCTAGTGTATTATAATTCAGTTCAAGGTTGTCTGCCTTCTGTTGTTTGTGTATACATTTTCAACTGTATTTTCCTTTGGCTGTCTTTGAAAAATGAAGTACCAAGAGCATGGTGCCCCCATGGTGGAAGAATCCAGACTTAGTAAAATTATATGTCAGCTGATTAAAAAACAGGCAAAGTACTCTGAATAGACATTTCTCCAATGAGGATATACACATTACTAATAAGCACATGAAATGATGTTCGACATCACTGATTGTTAGGGAAATAGAAATCAAAATAACAATGAGGTATTACCTCATACCCATTAGGAAGACTACTATCAAAAATAAAATAACCAGTGTTGTTGAAGCTATGGAGAAATTGGAACTTTTGTGCACTATTGGTGGGAATGTAAAATAGTATAGCCACTATGGAAAACAGTATGATGGTTCCTCAAAAAAACTAAAAATAGGATTACCATATGATCCAACAATCCCACTTTTGGGTACATACTCAAAACAATTGAAAGCAGCATCTGGAGATGTCTGCATACCCATGTTCATAGCAGTGCTATTCACAACAGCCAAGAGGTGGAAACAAACCAAGTGTCCACCAATGGATAAATGACACAAAATGTGGTCTGTCTATACAGTGGAATATTATTCAACCCTAAAAAGGAAGAAAATTATGACATATGCTAGCTTTAACATAGATGAACCTTGAGGACATTATTAAGTGAAATAAGCCAGTCACAAAAAGACAAATACTGTATGATTCCACATAGGTTGAGGTATCTAGAGTGGTCAAATTCATAGACACAGAAAGTAGAATGGAGGTTACCAGGGATGGGGCACGGGTCGGGGGGTGGGGAGGGGAAGAGACCAGGTGGAGTTGTTTAATGGGTATAGAGTTTCAGTTTTACAAGTTGAAAAAGTTCTGGAGATTGGTTACACAACATTGTGAATATACTTAACACTATTAAACTATGCACTTAAAAATGGTTAGGATGATAAATTTTATGTTACAAGGCCCTGTGTGGTGGCTCACACCTGTAATCCCAGAACTTTGGGAGGCTGAGGTTGGAGGATCACTTGAGGCCAGGAATTCAAGACAGTCTGAGCAACGTAGCAAGACCCCATCTCTACAAAAAATTTAAAAATTAGCCAAGCGTGGCAGTGTGTGCCTGTAGCCCCAGCTACTTGGGAGGCTGAGGCAGGAGGATCAGTTGAGTTCAGGAGTTTGAAGTTGCAGTGAGCTACGATGATGCTACTGTACTCTAGCTCAGGCAACAAAGTAAGACCTGTCTCAAAAAAAAAAAAATTTAAAAAATGTTATGTTTTGTCATAGTTTAAAAAAACAAAATGTCAGAATTCTCAGCATCAAGGGCCTGTTTATATGTCTTATACTTTAAACACTTAAATTTATTTTCCCCAAGTTCTCTTCTTCACACAAGGATGGAAAACCAGAGGAATAGAGGTGGAGTCTATGCAAAATTTGCACCCCCTGTGCATGAACCGTTTTTCCCTTCTGGCGGAAACCGCGCCTTAATCATCACTGGTTCTTGGTTGGTATGTATCCTTGGTGGCTCTGTCTGTGCCTTTGACTCAAACAAAAGAAATTCCTTTTGGACCAATCTTAGATGGTTTTGCATGTTAACTGCTAACCTCAGAATCTCTTAGCCTATAAAGTAAAGTATGACTTTCCAAGTTTGAGACTATTATGATATATGAAAGGAATTATACCAAATTGGTAAAAGTGGTTTTCCTGATTAAATTTCATTTTCTTCTTTGTAGATTTTTGCATTTCCTAAATTTTTGTTGTAAACATGTTTTATAATCAGAACATAACGTTTTGATTGTAAAAATCAGTTTATTTCTTGTAAATATATTTATACAATCCATGCTATAACCCCCAAATTATCCTTGACGTAATTTAAATCTTAGTTTTGCTGCTCTTGGTGTTAAAACTAAAACGACTGTCCTCCCTTCGTTCTCTGATTTCACAGAATGAAATTCTTCTAGAGAAAAAGACCAAGAAAAGTAAGATTCTGAATCTGAAGTTCCCGAGGACAGAAGAGGAGAGACGGATGCGGACCCAAAGCAAAAGAAGGCTGGAAGCTAAGAAAGAGCAGCGGCAGAAGAACTTCGTGGACCTGGCTTGCGAGTGCAGCGCCGTCATCTGCTGCCGCGTCACCCCCAAGCAGAAGGCCATGGTGGTGGACCTGGTCAAGAGGTACAAGAAAGCCATCACGCTGGCCATCGGAGACGGCGCCAATGACGTGAACATGATCAAAAGTGAGTTGTGCACAGACGGCCAGTGAGACCCAACCTGCTAGAGAGGAGAAATGGCAGGGACGTTTGCGGGGTGGTTTTTTCAGATTTCCTGATTCAGGTTTTCTTAAGGCAGATATTTAATAAAAGCACTTAACCATGGTGACTCTGCCTGTGACCCTTCCCCCAGGAAGCTCCCTGTTCACCGGGAGGAGAGGGCAGGCCTAACAGTGGTCCCCATAGGATGCCAAGTACAAGATGAAGTCCTTGTATGTGAATTTACCCTTATTTGTTTCCTCCTTTTACGTACATCTGGTATGTTTTTTTCCCATGGTTCTCCTCCCATATTTCTTTAGGGCTTATTAAAAACTCTGACACTTACTAAGTTTTGCCAAACGTTCTACTGAGCTCAGCTTAAATTGTTGTACTTTCTCTGATACTGCTTTCAGAATATCATTGTTCCTCACCTACGCATCTCTTTTTGGGGCTTTCTTCTTGCCTTTGGTAAATCTGTTGGAACTTCACCATTAGGTCACCTGGTGTGAGCTTTAGAGTAACATGTGTAGCATTCAAGTAAAGTTTCCATGTCTCACCGTTCATCCTCCTGACCACTCTGGAAGGCTGCCAAAAAGCTTTTGCGGGTCAGAGGACCCTAGGTCCCCACAATGAAAGGGTTGAGTTGTATCATGCAGAAATAGCTGGTATCGAAGCCTGCAGAAACAAACCTGGGGCCCTCATCTCTGTGTCTGAGTCCTGGTCCTTTTTCCTCCCTCTATTATTATAAGGGAGTATCTTGTAATGAAAATACCCAAACCAGTGAGACCTGAATATTTGTCCTCATCCTATTGCCAACACCCTGTGTCACCTTGGACTTATGCTCAGGCCTCAGTTTTCTTATCTGAAAATAAGAAAATCATGTCCAGTGTCACCTCCAGCTCTGTGATATCATGATTGTTAAGATGAAATATTACGTGACTGTATGTCGATGTCCTGTAGTGCTGGGTAGCTTGAATGCGTTATATACAACTAGACTTAATTCAGCCTATTGTGTGACTCATGAGTCCATCTCTTTCTTTTCTTAGAGTCTCCTCCTCCTCCTCCTCGATATATACTAAGAATATTCCAACTTTATCTTCCTCAACAGGAGTCAGCTGTATGACGTATGTCATCTTGCTTTCTTATTATCAGTGCGTATGTCTGTCGTCACTGCCAGTTTAATTCCTCCCCACTGTTTTTCGTGTGTGCTTGTCCTATCCTATGAATGGCATTTCTTGCTCTGAATTAGATTTCTCTTTCCTCTTTAGGCAGCTCTAGTTTATTATCTACTGTGTACCCTTAACAGAACAAGCTGTTTCAAAAGGGCAAGGATCTCAAACGTTATTTTTATTCAGTTATGATGTAGACTTCTAGATGTTAGGGGGAGGTGGTTTGCTTTGCAGATTTACCATCTGATTATGTGACTTAAACTTGAAACTTTTTGTTCCTCTGAGCTCACCAATTGATAGGGAGAGGGATTGTACAAAGTCGACATAGATAACTGTATAGAGGCTTGCTGTTCTTTAGTTGCTTTAAAATTTTTATTAAGCTCTGTTGTATGCCAGGTGCTTTTATATATAACTT
>NW_012149396.1:6750082-6764740 GCF_000956105.1 Propithecus coquereli | reverse complement strand
TACCTCTTCTTGGTCTTAGACCCTGAGAATATACATGAAGCATGAGAGATGACATAAAGGCAAAAAGGATTATTGCTGTATTGATGAAATAATCATTTTGTTAAGGAATTATGGAATACCTGCAGATGAGGCATTTGTCACCATATTTGCAACTTCAAGAAAATCTAGGTGCTTGTAACTCAGATTTTAGGAAAAAAAACAAATGTTGCTTTATAGTGTATCTGTTTAGTTGCCTTCAAATTCCTCGGGAACCATGACAATGTTCATTTTACATATTGTCCTTGGTCTGCTCAGCAGAATGGCTGAAGGACTGGATACCAGGCCTGGCTCACGGGTTCTTCCTCAGCCCCCAGAGCCAAGAGAAAATCTCAACATTTCCCTCTGTGGCTTCTTCAGGAAAGAAGGTCATGGTTTGGTAGAAAGAGCAGTTTGGCAACCACAACAGGTTGTAAGAACTATTTGTGTTTTAAAAGTGATCATAAATATTGGATAAGATGTAATTTATTTTTTTAGAACTACAAAGCGTTATTGAAAACTTAGGTTTGGACAAGTCGTTACAGTTATGTTTTGAATTTGCCAGACCCTGTGTTCTGTTACTAGGGCAGGATTTTTGAAACTTCTTTTTAGTTGGAAACTCTGATGAATTGGCAGTCACTTCTCAGGGTCTGAGTAATAACAGGTTATGTTCTCCAACACGTTTTTCTTAAAAGATCTCATTATCCATCTTTACGTTCATGACTTTTAAGACCTAGATAAAATTTATAATTGTCTAATTTGAAAATGTTATTTATTGACTATTGGAAGGATGAATAAAATTGTGACTTTAATTTTTATCCATTCTGGAAAACCTCCCCCTGTAAAAAATTATGCCTTACAGTCATGGAAGGCCATGAATAAGCCTTTGAAAATTTAACTGTATCTTAGTTAAAACTCCTTCGATTACAAGTATTGGAGAACAACCAAAGCTAGCTTAAGAATAAAAATAATTCATTTAAAAATATTCAAAGATGTCTCCTGCCCAAGAAGCCAGGCCTTGGGAACATGCTGGAACCAAGACCTAGAGTTGCACCAGGAATCTAGTCATGTGTCTATCTCTCTCTCTCTTTCTCTCTCTCTCAACTGCTCTATTTCTCTGCCCCTCAGAACTCTTCAGAAAGAAATATATCCAGGCTACAACTCCAGATTTACACATTCAAATTCCAGACACAAGCACACCTGAATCCTAATTCCAGAATATCAAGAGAGACTGGACCAGCTTGGGATTTCTGTCAGGGTTTAGCATAGGAAACAGACCCCTTGTAGGTACTTTAAACAGGAATTGATTAATCCAGGGGACTAGGCACTTTCAAAAGCTCTGGATGGACTAAAGAAGCAGGTTCTAAACTGAGGCTCTAACCTCTGGGTAGCTTATGGGCAGAGCTTCTACCTTTGAGATTCCTCTGAAGAGCAGCTCCATGGAGAAGCCTTTGCAGATGCCTGTCTACATCTGGGCAGCTGGATACAGACTTAGCCGCAAAAAAAGCCAGAAAGGGAAGGGATGCTGGCTTTTTTGCCCATCTGCAAATGGGCTCTGATAAACTTCTGCTTCCAAGTTACAAGGGAATCTAAACAGTGGAGCCTAATTCACAAAGAGAACCTGGCTGCAGGAGGAGTCTGGGAAGTGTAGGGTTTTTATTTACTTTCCCACCTCTCCGATTAGAACAAAGGTGGACTGAAGATTGAGGGAGCCAGTCTGTAGTATCTACTGCAGATTATGTATCTGCCCGAGGCTGACGCAGCTGTGGCCCAGGAGGGAGGGCCACCGTGTACACATGGGTGCCTGGGGCTCACCCTGTGGGTGGAAGGGATGGCTTATGAGCTGGGCAGATAATGCAAATGGAATTCACCACCCACGTGAGATCCTTTCACAAATATTTATGGAGGCCCTACCGTGTGTGCTCTGTTCAGCAACTTGTGATTCCAACTTTGAGTTGAGTTCAGGAGCTAGAGGGGAGGGATGGTGAGCAAGAGCTTTTGTATTTATTGTTCCATGAATGTCTGCCTTTGTTTTCTGTTTTGCTTTTTATCATCTGATGTTTTGCCTTAAAATCAGCTTGTGATCCACAGTGTGTATATGCTTTCTCTGTCCCACAGCTGCCCACATTGGCGTTGGGATCAGTGGACAGGAAGGAATGCAAGCCGTCATGTCGAGCGACTATTCCTTTGCTCAGTTCCGCTACCTGCAGAGGCTGCTGCTGGTGCATGGTCGGTGGTCTTACATAAGAATGTGCAAGTTCCTACGATACTTCTTTTACAAAAACTTTGCGTTTACTTTGGTTCATTTCTGGTACTCCTTCTTCAATGGCTACTCTGCACAGGTAATATAACATTATTCACTTATTTTTTTATTGGGTATAGAGCTTTTCTCTTAGATGAATAAAACTCTAGTTCTGAAAAGATAATTTGTTTCTTCTATATTTGTAGTTCTGGTCCTGTAGTTCCTTAAAGTCGGGGCATAGTTAAATAAGACCATGACTTTTATAAACTGTTTCTGGTGCTTTCAAAACATTTTATTTTGCCTTAGGAAGGGGGGTATTTGCTTCTGTTTATATCTTCATCTTAGGCTATTTTTTCATATTACCTTGCCATTAAGAATAGCATTAACAAACTGTGAAAGTGTAAAATTATATTGTGACCAAAGCTAAAGAGATTATATAAATTGTGGATGTTATAGTTCTATTATCATGTCTCTATTTGTTATTTTGGTTTTTTGTTTTTGCTGAAACGAGAGCAAGGGACATATCTAATATGCTAAAATGGTGATGCAGAAGAAAATTATCATAAATACAATTTGGACCTAAGTCAGTGCCTGTGTTGTCGAACCTTCTTTGATGCAATGCCAGAGACAAATGGCGTCTCCGGAATGAGGGCCAGGAGAGATTTCAAGCAGGGTCCCAGCCATCGTCCTGTTTCTGGGCAGGGCCATGTGTAACTCTTGTTCCTGAGTAAGCCCATTTCCTTTATCCCACCCTAAGAAATGATGCATGCACAGTGGTGTTTCTTTTCTTCAGAAGCATATTTTTTATATTCGCTCAAATTCCGTTTTACAAAGTATTTTCATGGAAATGTTGGCCTTGCAAAATAAAAGTTAAAAGAATTTTAATGGTACTTATGTGCTTTTGAAACAATTTTGTTTTATGTATTCTAAACTATGAATAAAGGGGTATAAAAACGATGAGCACTGACTTGTTTTCCAGCATTATTCACGTAGAATAGACTCTCTTACCACAGACTTTTTGGAGTATATCCCCCCCCCAGATTTATTCTGGGTCAGGGCTCGGGATTGGTTTCTGCAAAAAGGTCCGTGACTCTGCCCATTCCATAGACACAAACTCATGTTTTCTAGAAGTGTAGATGAAGGGTGTTTACTCAGGCAGGAGAAGCCCTCACTCAGCTGGGGATGTCCCTGCTTTGTGAAGTAGGTGAATGTGTGTCAACCAGGCTGGCAAACGTCTTTATCGGTAACACGGAGCCTCTGTCACCTCCTCACAGACCGCGTACGAGGACTGGTTCATCACCCTCTACAACGTGCTGTACTCCAGCCTGCCCGTGCTACTCATGGGGTTGCTCGACCAGGTAGGCGCCTCGCTGAGAGGGAAGCTTCTGGACAGATGAGCACCTGTTAGAGAAGTTACAACCAAGCGTTCCAGTGCATTCTTCTGGGATTTGCTTCTTTCTGAGTAAACCTTGTCATAATTCTGTTGTCAGGCAACAAGGGTAACTTCTGTGCTTCTTGTTTTACAATAAGAAAAGGGGATTTCCCTGTAGCCCCAGCTATTCAGAGGCTGAGGCAGGAGGATCGCTTGAGCCCAGGAGTTCGAGTCTGGTCTGGGCAGCATAACAAGACCCCGTCTCGGAGGGGGTGGGGGGAGAAGGATTTCTGTGACTGAGTTGAATTCACTGACAAAAGTGTTTGTCATGTTCCTTTTGGACACTAGACCTTACCTGAGGGACTCATATTTTTTCTATAATAATAACTTATTTTAAAAGTAAATTGTAATATTTTCCAAAACTTACGTGTTTCATTCCCAAATTAATCTGTATTTTTATCTACTAGTAATTCTTAGAGTGCTGTAATGAATAAAAAGTAATAATTTAGAATTAACTCATCGACTTATATGAGAGAATTTTTTCCCAAAGAATTTACAATAATCTTCCAGGAGGTAAAAAATAGCCTCCCTCTATGTTTTTTTGACATTACTAATTTTTCTTTCCATAAGTATGTTTTCTTTCCATAAGTAGCAAATAAGAAACTACCTAGCCTCTCTCTGAGTTAAATGTTAAGTAATGGTGGGCTAAAGCAATGAGATTGATCTTTGCACACAGAAAAATTGCAGGAGTGATCATCTTGTTCAGTTTTTCTTACCTAAAACGTAATAGCAAGTTGCAACTCTTTGTGAGATATAAATTGTAACACATCTCCAACTTTGACGTGATGGACAATACAGAACTCCAATTTTGTTTTCTCTTTAAGGATGTGAGTGACAAACTGAGCCTCCGATTCCCCAGGTTATATGTAGTGGGACAAAGAGACTTACTGTTCAACTATAGGAGATTCTTCGTAAGCTTGTTGCACGGGATCTTGACGTCGATGATCCTCTTCTTCATACCTTTTGGAGCTTATCTGCAAACTGTGGGGCAGGACGGAGAGGCGCCTTCTGACTACCAGTCTTTTGCTGTCACCATTGCCTCTGCTCTTGTAATAACGGTCAATTTCCAGGTACGTGGCTTTCAGTGACTGTATTCAGTGTTGGTACATGTTGGTACCTGTATTTTTGCACGTAGGCTGGTGTGCACATCCACCTGATTCCTAATGCACCTCTGCCACTTTATAAAATATGAATGCTATTTTCATCCCTTAAACCTGTGGTTCCCAACCCCCAGAGGCCATGGACTGGTAGTGGTCCATGGCCTGTTAGGAACAAGGCCACACAGCAGGAGATGAGCAGCAGGCCAGCCAGAGAAGCTTTATCTGCATTTATAGCCGCTCCCCATCTCTCATGTCACCGCATAAGCTCCGCCTCCTGTCAGATCAGCCATGGCATTATATTCCCATAGGAGTGCGAACCCTACTGTAAACTGTATATGCGAGGGATCTAGGTTGCACGATCCTTATGAGAATCTAATGCCTGATGATCTGAGGTGGAGCTGAGGCGGTGATGCTAGCGCTGGGGAGTGGCCACAAATACAGATTATCATTAGCAGAGAGGTTTGACTGCACCATAAATGTAATATGCTTGAATCATCCCAAAACCATTCCCTTCTCCCCCCACCCTCAGAAAAATTGTCTTCCATGAAACCTGTCCCTGGTGCCAAAAAGATTGGGGATCACTGCCTTACACCAAGCACATTTCCTACTTCTTGCCTGCGTCAAAGATGGTTTGGTTTGGTTGGGTTTCTGATTGTCTAGAGTGTTCAAGCCAAATCATGCATTAAGTTGCTGAATCCTATTTTCAGAATTCTTAGATCCTTTATTTCTTGCTAACTCCCCAAAATGAGTGCTCTGTTTTTCTCTGGTTTCCCAACAGATTGGCTTGGATACTTCTTATTGGACTTTTGTGAATGCTTTTTCAATTTTTGGAAGCATTGCACTTTATTTTGGCATCATGTTTGACTTTCATAGTGCTGGAATATATGTTCTCTTCCCATCTGCATTTCAATTTACAGGTTGGTATTTTCTAAATTCCAAAAATGTACAGACAAATTTCATTAGATTTTGATATAACTTCTGGGTAAGTAAAAAAAAAAATATAAATTATTGCTAGCGAAAATTAATGTCTTAACTGGAAATTGAATGGTGATGGTGGGTTAGGAGTGTAGTAATGTGAGTGGGAGGAAAGCAAGTTAAGATATAAGATACAATTGTGCATCTGTTGCATTAGATAACTTAAGGCTTAAAAAAGCTAGGTAAAAGCCTTTTCTTTTTTTCCCATAAAACCTATTGTTAGTAGGTTACTGGAAAAGTGGGTATACATGTATCGCTGGTAACACTATAGTATAGTTTCATCTTAGCAAAACACTATCTGAAAATCCATAATGGACTGCAAAGCTTTTCATACATTTTGGCCAGGTATTTTCACCTGGGGAAAATACCTTAAGATAAAACACACCAAATTTTGGCAAGGTAATGTGTAAAAAGACTATACCACCACCACATTTCTAATTGTAAAAAAGGGGGAAAAAATAGAAATAACCCAAAGACCTAAGATATTAAATTAGCTAATCAAACTACAAAATACAAGTATGATGGAATTCTAGAACTCAAAAGTGGTGTACATCTGTACCATGGTACTGGTCTATGGCCCATTAGAAAATGGGCCATACATCACTGCCTGAGCTCTGCACCGCCACCAACACCTTCCCGTGCACTCCCCCACCCCCAGTGCATGGAAAAGTTGTTTTTCATGAAACCAAAAGGTTGGGGACTGCTGCATGGGAAATATGTCTGCAGAACAATAAGTAAATTGATGGAAAACAAAATCATAATGTGACCAATGATTATATAAAATACATGATGAGTTAACAAATGTTAGAATGACTGTGAACTGATATAAAAAATATGAACTGAAATTTATAAGAACCTTATTTTGAATTGAGAGTTTGGATTCACAATGGGAAAAAAAAAACAAACTCATAAACTCGTTTTCCTGTAAAAGATTAGGCTTTTTATGACCAGTTGTTGAGTTGTAAAAGACAGTTGCTGTGGTAACCCTTTTCTTCTTGAGATTGAGCTCATTTTTTTATGATTGTTTTTTTCTTTCCTGACTCTGTGTTTTAGAAATTTAGTACCCAGTTACTTAGAATATTCCCACAGGGAGTGTTTTGTAATTCCATCCACATTTAGCAGTGTAAACATCGCATTTGAAATATAAAGACCATTATTTTTTTTACTTACTTAGAGTGTAAGTACAGAAAACATTGTGATAAATTTGTCTCTAGAAGATGTTAAGTATAGTTTGAAAACTGGATAGTGTATATGATTATGCGATCGTATTATAGAATTCAATTGTTACAACTTCTGACATAAAAACTTCGAAACCAAATTGCAGTGGAAAAGCATGGCATCAGGCAGAAATGGATTTCTTCTCTAAAACTCAGTTTCTTTCTTTGGCACAGAGGATAATACGCACCTCTCAGAACTGATTGAATGATGTGATCTTTATGAAACACCTGGTACTGGCAGTGCTAGTTTCTATTACTAATATTTGGCATTTTGAACCAAAACTACAAGTTGGAAAGTGCTTTTTTAAATTCATGAAAAAATTCAAAAGTCTCTTGCCTAATTTTGCATTTTTATTAATAATCAAAGTAGTGTGAACAAATGTGCTTTTGTTTTTTCCTTATTTATGTGCTCCTTATGTACATTTACCTCGTTCCAAAGTATTTGCCTGCCCAGTTTTGCTTTGCTTAAAATGATTTTAAAATGTCCATTCCAGGCCGGGCGCGGTGGCTCACGCCTGTAATCCTAGCTCTCTGGGAGGCCGAGGCGGGAGGATTGTTTGAGCTCAGGAGTTCGAAACCAGCCTGAGCAAGAGCGAGACCCCGTCTCTACTAAAATTAGAAATTAATTGGACAACTAAAAATATTTAGAAAAAATTAGCCGGGCATGGTGGCGCATGCCTGTAGTCCCAGCTACTTGGGAGGCTGAGGCAGCAGGATCGCTTGAGCCCAGGAGTTTGAGGTTGCTGTGAGGTAGGATGATGCCACAGCACTCTAGCCCCAGGCAATAGAGTGAGACTCTGTCTCAAAAAAAAAAATTTTTAAAAATGTCCATTCCTTGAGCAGTGATGGGATGTTTTCCGGAGGCCAATCTGGCTGTAAGTCTTTACCATAAATAATCTATTTGTGGATGTGGACTACTAATGTGCCTTTGGGATGGAAGCACCAGTGTGATTCATTCCCCGTGTTCTCTCCAGGCACAGCTTCCAACGCCCTGAGACAGCCGTACATTTGGTTGACCATCCTCTTGACCGTTGCAGTGTGCTTGCTGCCCGTCGTTGCCATACGGTTCTTGTCCATGACCATTTGGCCATCAGAAAGTGATAAGGTATACAGAAATACAGTCCTCCCCTAACTCTGAGTATCTCTCACAGAAATCAAAGCATTTCCTAACAGCACCTTTCCTGCAAAATTCCAAGCTCATGGGAAATTCAGTAAGAATGCTCTTTCTGACTGCTTCTTTCTTTAACTCCATCTTGCAAATAAGTTCTTTGGGATTGGGATTTTTGTTTTCTTGCTTTTTAATACAAAAATTTCTACACATAAACAAAATGAGAGACTAGAACAATCAGCCCCATGTATCTATCTCCTCGGTTGAACGATCCCAGTGTTAACATTTTGCCATGCAAACAAGTTGGGTTTTCTTTATTCTTCTTAAAGCAAAGTCACCTCCTGTAGCAGCATCCTTTTGGGCTACAAGTAACAAAGCTGTGACTCAAAATGTCTCAGTAATGTATCATTTCAACTCACATAATCATTAGCAGGCTGCAGGCTTGATTAACTTAATATCAAAAAAAGGACTCGGGGCCGGGCACGGTGGCTCACGCCTGTAATCCTAGCTCTCTGGGAGGCCGAGGCGGGCGGATTGTTTGAGCTCAGGAGTTCGAAACCAGCCTGAGCAAGAGCGAGACCCCATCTCTACTAAAATTAGAAATTAATTGGACAACTAAAAATATATAGAAAAAATTAGCCGGGCATGGTGGCGCATGCCTGCAGTCCCAGCTACTCAGGAGGCTGAGGCAGGAGGATCGCTTGAGCCCCGGAGTCTGAGGTTGCTGTGAGCTAGGCTGACGCCACAGCACTCTAGCGGGGGCAACACAGTGAGACTCTGTCTCAAAAAAAAAAAAAAAAAAAGGACTCGGGTTCTTCGTGTCACTCCCCTCTGTCTTCTGATTAGCTTCATCTGGACGCTAGGAGATGGCCACAGCCCTTCCCAGCGTCCCATCCTGATGTGTCAGCGTCCAGGGGCAGATAAGTGACCATTCTGTGGCATTCCCTTAGGAGTCTCGAAACTTCTCGCCCAAGGGCCCCAGCACACTTCCCTCCCTCGGGTCGCGTGTGCTAGAATTAGGTCACGTGCCAGTTCTTTGACTGTCCTTGCTGGGCACTAGTCCATCAGTCCCAGGGCCTGTGAGGGACGTGGGGCAGGGTACCGGAATAAAATCAGTCTCCTAGAAACGAGGGAGAAGATGCCGGGTAGGCAGCTGTCAGTGTCCCCCCGGGTGTCCCTTTTGCAGTGACGAGAGTACGCAGTAGCGGTCCTCTACCCCCGCCCCACCTCGTCTGTGCAGTGGGGATAAGAACGTCCCACGTCAACATGGGACAGGCGTGGGGGAAGCCTGGCGCAGATGCTCGATCAGTGTCTTGTCCTGGCCACCTCCCTGTGTCACCGACCTTACCTGCATCCCTCCGCTGTCTCACGCTCTCGCAGATCCAGAAGCACCGCAAGCGGCTCAAGGCGGAGGAGCAGTGGCAGCGGCGGCAGAACGTGTTCCGCCGGGGTGCGTCGTCGCGGCGCTCGGGCTACGCCTTCTCGCACCAGCGCGGCTACGCCGACCTCATCTCCACGGGCCGCAGCATCCGCAAGAAGCGCTCCCCGCTCGACGCCGTCGTGGCCGAGGGGACGGCCGAGTACCGGCGGACGGTGGAGAGCTGAGGCGGTGTCTCAGGAAGGAAGTGTCTATTTTTTTATGCAAGACTCTCAGGACTTTTGTTTAAGGTTATTGTCTTCTGTATCTTTGCTACACATTCAGTTGTAACAGACTACTTGGTTTGGGCTATTAATAGCAAAGCCAAGGGTACCTTTTTAAAGGTCCTGTTATGTTCATGATGGTTGAAAGGGAACGTTTTAATCCAGTCTCAATCCAGGGCAACAGAATTAGAAAACGTGTTATATTTCACTTCAAATGGTGTTAAAAAAAAATTACAATTAAACTTTATGATCTTCAGCATGAATTCCCAGGACTCCTTTTTACCCTTAGGCCACCCTTATTAGCAGGGTTTTTTTTTTAAAGTAATGACAAAAGACTCATGAATGTTCACGTGGAAGCTGAGTGGTCCAATGACTTTTTCAAAGTTGATAATAGGCTGTGTGGTTTCAGGTTAGAGTGGTTTAATGATTCTGTACAATCAAGGAAAATTCCCATTTCACAATCGTAAGGTTTCAGTCCGTTTTTGGTTTACCAGGTTAAATAGCACGTTATACTTTTACTATCGCATATTTTAGCAACTTCCTGTAGCACCAAGTGACTTGATTCTCTTGCTTTTAAAATGCATCTAAATATTGACGAGATTAAAAAAACTGTTTAAACACTGAGGATATCAGTGGTAAGTTGCAGAACATGTTGCAAAGCTTTCTTTTGAAAAGCAAACTTTGTGCCTGCCTATATGTAAAGTATTTTATAAGGGACTTGAACAGAGACACCTCACTCTTTTTTACTTATGTCTTGAGAGAAAAGGCTAGTGGTGGCACGTTTCCAAAACTGGGGAAAAAATGTGTCCTTTTAAATTTGGAAATAACTTTAGATAATTATGGAAACTAACCTCAAAGAGGTAAAAGTAATTTTTTCCAAAGGCTTTTTCTTTCACACCTTAGTTTCCATACACTAGTGAAGATGTAGGAGTGTTTTCAGTAATTGTTTTTTTACCATTGGGCTGTGCAAATGTTTATGATTTCAGTCCCTTTGAATTCCTATGAGGAAATCCCAACATGTATATAGTTCATTTTCTAGGTACGATAAGTGAATGTATGGCTCTTTAGTCTGTGGAAGTAAATTTCTGAAAGTTTACAACTTTTCTTTAGCTTGTAAATAAGTTTTTTTTTAAAAGTTAGCTTGTGTAATTCTGTCAGTTTCAGATTTCTCTCCCGTTTTGCAAATTGTGGGAAAGGTTGACAATGCAAATGTGTCAAAGACTTATACTGTTAGGTGCAATATTAACAATTTTGAAATGCAAATTGCTTTGGATAAATTATTTCTATGCTCTGTAAATCTGAGATTGTATATTTTTGTTTAAAAATAAATGTTTTAGTAAAATCTTTGGAAAGTATAGTCTTTTTTAAAGATTGGGGTATAGGGCTGGTCCGCAGATAGTGAGTTGTCTCATTTGATTGTTTAGTCAGTTACAGATTGAACTCCTTGGTCTACTTCCCTTCTCACTACTGCACTTTTAAGACTAGTCTTAAAAGATTGGGGTATATGACAGAAGAATCTAGACCCAGTGTAGGACTAAAGAAACTTAGTCTTTTAATGGTGAGAAATAGGGGACAAGTGACTACGAGGATGTGGATTTAGGGTTTGGAAGGGGCAGTTTTTCAAAATGACCTTACCTCTTTGGAGCCAGAAGAAAAAGGCAAACCTCAACCAAAGTAGGGGCTGGGAAATGAGCAGATAATCCTGGAAATACGTGATGAATAGCTGGCAGAAAAATGAGCAAAGAGGAGGGAGGGAGGGGTTGGGAGAGCCGGTGTTTGAGGCTGGGGGAGGTTAAGGCTAATGACCTGGCTGTGGGACAGGCAGCTCCTGGACACAGGGAAGCCAGCACCCCACTAGGGAAGGGTTTCTGTGTGACAGAGATGGGGGCCTCTTTGGGAGGCATAATTAGCAGCAGTTGAAAAAGTTAGTCTTGGGGTGCTTGGGATGAGAGTGGAGGGGCAGATTAGCCTCTGCAATAGAAACGGTAGGAGAAACATTCTAATCAGGCCTGGGACATCACCTCTAAAAGAATTAAAGGCCATTTTTTTTCCTGGAATGTACTACTGTACTTAAGTTGTTTGAGGGATGTTTTTAATCAAAGAGCACCACCTAACGGTTCTTAGTCATGTTCACCACCAGAAACTGCTCAGTAATAACATCTGATGGGGATAAAGTAATTCTTAAGAGACTTCAGTGTGATAGCAAAATATATCCTAAGGGGATCTAACTATATTTTAAACAGTTGCTGCCTTCATGTGCTATGCATGAAGCTTAGGAAAATTGCAAGACAGCTTCTAAACATCCTGTCGGGATCTGTTAGAAAGTTATGGCTGCAATACAATTTCTGGTGCACATGTAAACACAAAAAGGCCTGTCAAGACACTGAAAATGAGTATGTCTCAGGAAAAAGTGGAGATTGGGACCTTAAACACTAAAAATAATTATTTTTCCAAAGGTGATATCTAAATGGTCGATGAGCATGAAAAGATGCTCAACGTCATTAGTCATCAGGGAAAGGTGAATCAAAACCAGTGAGATGCCACTTCACACCCACTAGGATGGCTGGAATAAAAACAAGTGGGGAAATTAAAATCTTCACACGTAGCTGGTGGGAATGTAAAATGGTGCAGCCACTGTGGAAGACAGTTTGGCAGTTCGGTAAGTTACCATATGACCCAGCGAATGATTCCTCTCCTAGGTATACACCCAAGATAATTAAAAATGTGTTCAAACATACATACACTGATGTTCATACCAGCGCTATTCACAATAGCCAAAAGGTAGAAACCTAAATGTCCAACAGATAAATGGATAAATGGGTATATATAAAATGGATTATTTAGCCATAAAAAGGAGTGAAGTACGAATATGTGCTACAACGTAAATGAACCTTGAAAATGTGTTAAGGGAAAGCAGCCAGAGTTAAGGGGTCACATCTTGTAGGGGTCTATATTTACATATCCAGGATAGGTAAATCCTCACAGACAGCAGATTAGTGGTTGCCAGGGGCTAGAGAGAAGAATGGGGTGGGAGTGTTATAGTATTAGGGGTAGGACGGATGGACAGACACATGGGGACGGACACACACACACACACACACACACACACACACACACACACACACACACACACACACGGGGGGCGGGGGGAGAGAGAGAGAGAGAAAAAGGGAAATTGACTTACTGATTTTAAGGAACTAGCTCAGGACTGTGAGGGCTTACAAACAGCCAGGACAGGCAGGCCAGCAGGCTGAAATTCTGGCAGGAGTTCATATTGCAGTCTCGAATCTGAAAGGTAGAAACTGAGGCAGAATTCTTTCCTCTTCAGAGACCTCAGTCTACTGATTTAAATATTTTTAAGCCCCACCCCATCTGATTTGAATATTAATACCACCATCACAGCAACATGTAGACTTGTTTGACCGAATAGCTGGGTACCATAGCCCAGCTAAGTGGACACAAAATTAACTACCACGATGGGTATGGGGTTTTCTTTTGGGGTGATGAGGGTGTTTTGGAACTTATTGTGGTTGCACAACACTGAATATATTAATTCACTGCCACTGTGTTGTACACTTTACAATGGTTAATCTTATGTGAATTTTACATCAATTAAAAATAGAAAGTTACTTTGTTTTTATACAAAACAACCACCTTAGCCTTCAAGACGACTTACTTAGATCAGTCTAAAGGTCTTTCTTTACTCCATATAAATATGAAGAAGTGATGTCTCCCATCACTGCTGACTGGCTAATCACCCACCTCTACTACAGAGGCTGGAAATCTAAATACTTGTTCTCTCAAACTCCCTTACAGCTAGGGTGTCAATGTGACCCTCTATAGCCAAGGAGACAAAAGGTGAAGTGTGCTGGGAAAACCTTTACTTTCCTGAGGTACCTCAACTGCCTCTCCTCTTGTCTCACCCCAGCACACTTCTTCCTTCCTTGTGAGTGTGATGCCTGGAGTTTGGCAGCAATGTTGTTGCTATGAGGCAACAAGCCAACCTGTTAAGGATGGCAGGAAGGAAAATTGGAAAGAACCTGGGATACTGACATGGTTGAACAGCTAAACTGCCTACCTCCAGGTAACTTATTTGAGAATAAATCCTTATTTGCTTACGCTACATTAGTTTTCTGTTACTTATGGCCAAAAGCAATTCTAAATGATACAAAGCATGAAATAGACATGAAAAGGAAGAGGTTTAAAGGGGGAAAATAATTTGAATTCCATTAGACAAAAAGCCCAATAAATTAGAAGTATAAAAATGGCAAGAAGGGAAAACTCTTTGAAGGTGATATTGAGGTATTCTTAGAAAGCCCAGCAGATTCGACTAAGAAATTGATTAATAAGAATTCAAGATAGTGGAAACAAATATACAGATACCTTTCATTTATGCAAACTAATAAGATGATGTAATGGAGAAAAGACCATATTTGCCATTGCAACAAAAAAAAGATTAAATGCCCAGGAATAAACTTAAGTAAGCCATATATGAACATAACTTTAAAATATTAGTGAGGTCAAAAGAAGAGCTGAGCAAATGAAAAGCATATTCTGTTCTTGGATAAGACATAATACCATGAAGAATTGATTCTCCCCAATTTATAAATCGCATATGATCCCCACAAAAATGCCACAGTTTCCTTTAATAGACAGGCTTATTCTAAAGTTCAGGTGGAAAAAGTAATAAGGAGCCAGAAACCAAAACCAATGGGGTGAGACTGTCCCTACCGATATTAAACCACATTATACTTTGTAAAGTAGTTTAAACAGTGTGGTTCTGATGTGTGATGACACAGACATTCATGGAAGAGAATAGAAAAATCCAGAAATAGACTCAAACATATGTACAACTTTACTATATAAATGTGGCATCAAAGATCAGTAGACAGACTGGAGGTGGTGGCTCACGCCTGTAATCCTAGCAC
>NW_012149396.1:6731371-6749177 GCF_000956105.1 Propithecus coquereli | reverse complement strand
CAAATAGGAAAGCAGGGGAAATATTTGGAAGTAGTCAAAAGGCCAATCTCTCTAATGTATATAAAGACTTCCTTGCAACTGAAAAATTCTGACAATCCAACAGAAAAAAATAGGCAAATGTCTTAGTTTGGGCTGTGTAACACAATACCATAAACTGGATGGTTTGTACACAGAAATTTATTTCTCACGGTTCTCCAGGTTAGGAGGTTCCAGATCAAGGCACTGGTAGATAAAGTGCCTGTTGGGGGACTGCTTCCTCCTTCGCAGATGGTGCCGTCTTACCGTGTCCTCACGTGGCTGAGGGGGGATATGAGCTCCCTTGGGACAATTGTATAAAGGCACCAATCCCTCCTGACTTAATCCCCTCCAAAAGTCCCTATTTCTTAATATCATCACCTTAGGGGTTAGGATTTCGGCATGTGAATTTTGGGAGAACACAAACATTCAAACCCATAGCAACCAAGAACATGAAAATCAGAGAAAAAGAAACAAATGGCTCTCAAACTCATAGACAGATGTTTAAATTTACCTGTAATAAAGAAATGCAAATAAAAATGGTTTTGACGGTCTTCACCTATTAGTTTGACAAGAGAAAAAGTTTGATAAGGCACTGTTGAGGCTGTGGCAAAACAGCCTATTATTGATAGAAATACAAGTTAATGAAACCCTAAAGAGGGCAATTTAGCAATACCATTAAAACTTCAAATGTATATATACCCTTTGACCTACCAAGTCCACTTCTCAAATTTATCCTGCTTGTACATATATTTGCCCACAAGGGAAATGATATGAACAATTATTACACTGTAGCACTGTTTGCAACAGTAAAATATTGGCCATAAGCTAGAAATCCATCACAGGGGACAGGTTAAATGAAGTTTACATCCTGATGACAGAAATTCAGGGAAACTATAATGGAAGCTAAAGGGAGACTAATGAGAGATGTCCATGACTCACTGTGAAGTAAGAAGAGCGAGGTGCAGAACGGTGTGTGGTGGCTTTTTTATGTATAAATAAAAAGGGATCAGGAAGTGATGAAATTGGTGTATAGAGTCAATGTAATCCCAGCCCAAATCCCAGAGGACTTTTTGTAAAAACTGACAATCTGATTCTAAAATTCACTTGGAAATGCAAAGGGTCTAAATAGCTAAAATAACTCTACAAAAGTAGGATGTGTGTCTCTGGTTATCAGTTAAAAAAAATTAAGGGAAAAAAAAGAAGAGTTAGAAGACTAACATTACTTGATTTTGAAAATTGTTATAAAGCTGTAGTAATCAAAATAGCATAATATTGGCCTAAAGATGCCAAATAGGTCAATGGAACAGAATAGAGTACAGACATAAATCATACTTCCATGGACAGCTGATTTTTGTCACAGGTACAAAAACAATGAAGTAGAGAAAGGATCGGCTTCGTCAACAAATGGTGCTCAAATGTTTGGATATCCATATGCAAAAACATGAACTTAGGGTGAAAAAATGAACTTGGATCCATACTTTGAACCATACCTTGTACCCACAAAACACTGAAGAGACGCTTCAACAAAGAAGATATATATGTGGCAAAAAAGATGCTTCACATTATTAGTCGTTAGGGAAACGTTGCGGCTGCTTTTTGCTCCTCGGTAGCTAAGGAATGAATAATTACTCGAAACACGTAGGGTTTAGAGAGAAGGGGAGAGGCAGAAGTCTGGAGGAGAAAATGGCCTCCTCAGCCAAGTTCCTCCCTGTATTTATTTCCAAGGACACATGCAAAGGGTCAGGGCCGTTTGTTAATTTAACAGCTTCTATACAGGTCAGCTGCTTTCAGCTGACCTTTGCATTCAGCAAACAAGCAGCTTCAGGAAGGTGTTTTCACCTGACCCTTCATTCACCCTGCTCACGTTCTTTCCATCCATCCATCCTTCCTTCTAGGCCCAGCCCCCACATGTCCCCTTTTATTTAAAATTAGAGACAGATTGAGAGTAGGAGAAAGATGTAAGCTTCAGCCAGTGTCTTTTCATAATGGCTTTGGGAGGTCATCAATTGGCGGATCCGTCCTAGAAAGTAAGAGAGAAAGTGACAAGTCCAAGCATGACCAGTTGATAATATAGATGTTTTCGGGTGATCATGGGAATGCACCATGTTGTATTATGTAATTTGGTAACACACACGAGGATTAGAGAAATAATAAAGTACTATGATGTTAAGCCAGTCCGTTCCATTTCTCTGCTAGGAACATGGAGGCAACCATACTCCTCCAGTGGAGTCATTGGTAGACAGAGGGATCTCCAAATCCCACGTTAGGGGCTTAAACACAGGTTGGTTTAAGGCATCAAGGCCGGGCGCAGTGGCTCACGCCTATAATCCTAGCTCTCTGGGAGGCCGAGGCGGGCGGATTGTTTGAGCTCAGGAGTTCGAAACCAGCCTGAGCAAGAGCGAGACCCCATCTCTACTAAAATTAGAAAGAAATTAACTGGACAACTAAAAATATATAGAAAAAATTAGCCGGGCATGGTGGCGCATGCCTGTAGTCCCAGCTACTCAGGAGGCTGAGGCAGGAGGATCCCTTGAGCCCAGGAGTTTGAGGTTGCTGTGAGCTAGGCTGACGCCACGGCACTCTAGCCCGGGCAACACAGTGAGACTGTCTCAAAAAAAAAAAAAAAAAAAAGACATCAGCCCACTAAACTGTAGCTGTACTGCCTGGGAGAAATAAAAGGAGAAAGGCTGCAAAAAAAGCCCTCAGAGTACCTGCTATTACTGGCAACAAATAGCCAAATACACCAGAAAACGTTATCCAGGGTAGGAGGAGCCCCCAATTGTGTTCATAGCTGAAGCCTGTGTCTCTAGTTGTTTCAATTGATCCCAGGTGATCCTGGGTACCGTCACAGTGTTATGTATCTATCACAGGGGACCCTTGTCGGCAGAGGCTGGAGGGAGAGATGTTTCATTTGTGAAAGCCAGCTCAGGATGTAGGCAAACTCGTCTGGAAGGGAACCACTCGGGACCTGTAGAAGTTTGAGCACAAATATATCCTCTTTCCCATGTTAACACACCGAAAGGGCCTCCTAGGTTCCTGTGGAATCCCATCGCTGCACCCACACTTTGTTGGGGCTCAGGTTGGGATCCAGAAAGGGGGGTGTAATGACAAACGACCACGATGGAGGGTGGCTGGAGACTGAACAAAAAGTCAAAAAATAAGGAGTGTATAATGCTTTTCCTACTCTTTGTTGTGGAGGGGCAGGGTACTCCCCCTTTTGTTTTTCCAAGTAATGTTTTGAGGTTCAGTTGGTCCGCTCAACAAATGCCTGTCGAGGGTTATGTGGAGTGCCAGTGATGTGGCGAATGTTCCAGTCCTGTAAAGTAGTCTGAAAGGCAAGAGTGGTTTAACAGGGTCCATTGTTAGTCTTTACAGTATGAGGAAGCCCTAGATAAGTGATGGAGTTTAACGAATGAGTGATACCATAGGAGACACACTCACCCGATAATGGAGTGGCATGAATCATCCTGAGTGTCAATAGTTACATGTAGATACCGAAGGCAGGGAAAAAAGTAACGTCCATTTGCCAGAGTGAGTTAGGAAGTAAGCCAGGAGGGTTAACCCTAGGTGATAAAGGCCCATCTTGTACAGCCTGAGAAGCTGAGCAGGCACATACCATGTGACGAGCTTGTTTCCGGGTAATGGGAAATGTTAAAAAGCAATCAAGCATTTTGGTGAAAGAACTGATGGGACGTCATGGCATTTTTAAAGGCATTAGTGGAATATACATGGTAGGAAACGAGATGATCTATGGCATTATTTCCTTCTGTCAGAGGTCCAAAGGGGCAAGAGCATGAATATGAGATAAAGACAGGGTGTTGCCAGATATCTAATAAGTGCTGTAGAACAAAGAATTGTTGAAGTTTGATTAGGTATATCCTTAATAATAGCATTTTCGACATGGAGAACGGAATAGAATACATAATGGGAGTGGAGGGGAAACCAGAGGTAGATAAGTATTTCCAATCATTGTCTTTCCAAGCAATTCCTGCTTTAGATGATCTTCCCGAGCCATCTATGAATACTGTCGGGCAGTGGGAAGAGGTGTAGGGGAGAGTTTGTAGGCGGTTGTACAGTAAGGAGAGTGTGGAGCGAAGCTTGTCAGAGGGGTAATGGAAGGAAAGAACCTACATAACTTGCAAGGGCTGACTGCCAAAGTAAAGAGTTATGTAAAGTTGCTTTGAAGCAGTTTTTAAGAATAGGGAGACATATAGTGGTTATGGATCTAATCTAAGCAATTGTGTACAACAGCGCATCCCTTAATAATCAAAGGGGCAAGGAGATCTAGGAGGGGAGAAAAGGTTTTGGGGGGAGTGTGAAGTAAAAACCATTCTAAAGGTGCAAGGTGAGGTGTTAATTGGCCTGTAAGAACAGTTGGAGAGGGGGGTGGTTGCTGAAGATAAATAAAAGAATGGGTTTGTCTGGGTCCATGTGTGACAGTTGACAGTGATTAAGGGCTTTGTTGATAGTGTGGAATTCCTGTAATGCCACAGACGTTAGTGAAGGAGGCGAAGATGGATATGGATCCCCCTTTAATGTATTAGTAAGATTATGTATTTGTTGATTAGCAAGTCCTAAAGTGGGACATATCCAATTCACATGTCCCAAAAGTTGTTGTGATGAATGTAGTGTCAGGGTAGAAGGCAAGGAGATTGCTATTGGGGTCCCAGTGAATACGAAAAAAGGAGATAGCCAAGATACCCCCAGGGTTGGGTAAATTGTATTTTGTCTGGGGCAATTTGCAGCCCATGGACGGCAGTATATGTTTGTACATGGGCAAACAATGATAGTTTCCCTTGAGTAGGAGCTGCTAATAATACACCATCCATATAGTGATACATGATAGCAGATGGGAACTGGCACCAAGAAGGGAGTAGGGCTTGATGAACTTATTGTCAAACAGCGGGACTATTTAACATCCCTGCAGAAGGACTTTCCAGTGATACCTGTCGACCCGAGGAGATTATAAGTGGGAACAGAAAATGCAAACCTTTCCCGGTCTTGTTTCGCTAGAGGAATTGTGAAAAAAACTAATCTTTAAGTCAAATACAATCAAAGGCCAATCTCTTGAAATTAATGACAGCTGGGGAAGACCAGGTTGTAGATATCCCATCGGGACTATAATAGCATTAAGAGCTCTTAGGTCCCATAGTAAACGCCACTTGTTCATTTTAAGTATGACAAATACAGGAGTGTTCCATGGGCTCAGAGAAAGTTCTATATGTCCCACTAAGTTGGTCCTACACAAGAGATTTTACATGTTTTGATTTATCCTGCTTAATGGACCACTGTTCTATCCAGATGGGTGAATTAGTAGTCCACTGTAAAGGTGTGGGTTGTACTGGATTATACCTGAGCAGTGGCCCCTAATGAAAATGCTGGGTAGTTAGAAGATTCCATTGTTCTAGCAAATCTCATCCCCACGAAGATTGGCCCTCTTGGAGGCAATGTTGAAAAGCTAATGGTTTACCAGGGGAGGAATAGAGATCCCCTGGGGTGGGGAGGTGAGGAGGAGGAGGGGGAGGAGGAAGCTGCTCCTCCTGTTGAGAAGACAACGGTGGAGAGAAGGGCTCAGGATTCAGGAATTTTATGGCAGGGAATGCTTAGCTCCTTCCTAGCAGGGGACGCTGGCTCCTCAGGTGGAGGAGGAGCGAGTTCCAACGGATGAGAACCCATAGAACATGTAGGGGAGTCAGTGCTGTTTGCACCAAGCTCCATGTAGTTAACACAGCACAAGAACCTCCCTACCCAAAATTCTTCTTAAAAACCTTCCCTGCTTGCTCCCAGAGCTTGAAATCTAACATGCCCTCATCTGGGAACCAGAGGCAATGGTGTCTTACTGCACACAAGAGTTGCTGTAAAGCTTTTGGTTCGACAGAACACTGGGCAGACTTTAAGAGTTGTTTCAAAGTGTGCAGATAAATTTGCTCATCTTTTGTCAGGTGCTGCCCCATATTAGAAATCCCCTTCTGAAACTACACACGTCAGTCCCTTTCCCAAAGCAGCGGCAGGACTGTCCCTTACCAGGATGATTTCCCTTGTAGTCTGGACGACGAAAACGCTCCCTGGACGCACAGATTCCTGAATCACATCAGGGTCGACCCTCGTAGCGGCCACTTTTCACTCTTGAGTTCAGTAGCTAAGGAACAGAATAATTACTCAAAACATGTAGGATTTAGAGAGAAGAGGAGAAGCCAAATCTCCAGGAGCAAATGGCCTCCTCAGCTAAGTTCTCCCCATATTTATTTCCAAGGACACGTGCAAAGGGTCAGGGCCGGGTGCCAATTTCTTTAACAACTTCATACAGGTCAGCTGAAAACAGCACTCAGCAAACAAGCAGCTTCGGGCAGGCGTTTTCACCTGACCCTTCATTCACCTGCTCACGTTCTTTCCATCCATCCATCCATCCTTCCTTCTAGGCCCAGCCCTAGAAGAACATGGATATGTTATGTTCATTATCCCTGATTGTGGTGATGGTTTCACAGGTATGTACATAGTTAAAACATGTCAAATTGCACACCTTCAATATGTATACTTTGTTGCATATTATTTATACCTCAAAAAAAGCTTTTTTAAAGAAAGGAAGGAAAGAATACAGAAGGTAGACTGGAAGGAATAGAGCTATATTTTCATCAAGAAACTCTAGAAAGATAAAAAAAGAAACTCATGAAAGTGGTTACAGGGCATGAGACTTCTAAAAATGGAATTTCCTTTTCATGCTTTTTAAATTTTGGACCATATGAATATATTATCTTTTCCAAAAAATAAATAATAAAAAATAAAAATGATTTTTAAGCCAAAAATGATAAGGAAAACCCCCATCTATTACTTGGCACATCAGTCACCTGAGACCCCCACCCCTCAAGGAAGACCTGCATCAGCATAATACTAACCTATTACCTGGCCCATCAACTAATCTATTACCTGGCACATCAACATAACACTAATACCTGGCACATCAACATAACACTAAATCTATTACCTGGTGCATCAACTACCCTATTACCTGGTGCATCAACATAATATTAACCTATTATCTGACACATCGACTAACCTATTACCTGGCGGGCATTAGCCACCTGATACCCTACCCCCCAGACCACCACAACTTAATAAAAGTGGGAAAAATTCGGTAGACCCCTCTGAGCCCACTGGCGAATAAACTTTGATTTTCCAACTCTCTGTGTGCTGCTCGGTTTGTCCTCGGAACCACCCGCTGTAACACTTGCTGTAACAAAAAGAGTAATTTGACTTAATATTTTTCCTACTTAAGTCATAAATCCTCCCAAATTGAGACTCTACCAAGCCTACATATTTCTCACTAGAGCAGCAACTCCCAGCTCTTTACTTTGCCCACCGGGGTGACTGGGAGTGGGCAGAGATGGGGACTTCCTGTTCATGGCTACAGAGAGCAGTGTGTTTTGTTAGCTATTTACATGCACACACATTTTCCTTCCCCTCAGAAGAGTTTGGGTCACATCGTAAAGTCATGTCAAAAATGTGGAAAGCTTCAACAGAATTTGAGAGAATGTTCCAGATTCAAAGACCTGTATGGATTTGCCTCTATATTGTCGAATCAATTATCAGCTAACATGACTTTAATAATCAGATGCATAGAAAGAAATAACTCACAGTTTAAAAATTATCAGCGATTTTGCTTCAAAACCTGAATAAAATTATAATGCAGTTATTTACAATAAATATATGAGGAAGGAAAATTCTAACATGGAGAGAAATCCAAACTCCTGATCAAGTATGGTGGCTAAAAACCCAAAGTGCTCCAGCCGAATTTAGGATATAGGTTACCTCACTCTAGGTAACCGTTTATGATCTCCAGTTGGAAAGATTACCAATGTTCGTTTGGTCCCTGATGCTCTTAATAATGGTAATCATTCTCAAAGGCTGTCATAGCCCTGGAATGTCTTCTTGCTTTTTCTCCACGAGAGGATTAAAGATATTGGATCTGGCTTGTGAAGTCAATGTGGGAGGGTTTTTTAGTCTAGCATTTCTCATCAGGAATCAATTCTCCCAGGTGATAAGAATCAACTTTTAGACTAGAGGCTGATTTGCCCACTGGGAGTCATCTTGCAGTTTCATTATGAAACGGTTCTGCTGAGCCAAGCTGCATAATGAATAAACCAGTCTATGGAAATCCTATAGGAGGTCTCTGGTTACCACCCATTTGGGGATTCCCATCTACCTTCAGCTTCCTTATTTAAATTTTGTGTGACCAACATAAAAACTTTATGCTCATTGAAGAGTTTAACAAAAATAACACAAGTGACTATTTCTAAAAGTAGAGCTTTGGTGCAAGTTTCTGGAAAACTTGCATCGGAATGTTATTATCACTGCAAGCATCTTGAGTAAATATGAACTCAGAAGACTCTTTTAAATTTATTGAATTTGTCCAAGACTGAGTTATTTCTTAGGATTTTGTGGCTTGGGATGAAAATACTTTTATGACCTGTTCCAACAGCAAAAAGACCGATAAACTAAGAAACCATTAGCTGGGTCTCTGAGACCCCCTGAGAGCCTCAACTCCTGCTAAACTGATACAGGATTGTTCTTCAAACCGATCTAGGGGACTTCTTCGTTGCTTTCAGAGGATACAATTAATTCTGCTTTGAAAGTTTCCCCACCTCTATGGAGAAAATTTTCTTCTCTATTTGATGCTGTTTTCACCTTTGTTAACAGCTACCCCCAATTCCACATCGTACCCAGGCCAATTCAATGAAGAAATTAGGCTAGGCTGAAGTTAGTTGTGCCTTTAGAAAGCAACGACAGGCTAAAGCGTACATAGCCTGGTGAGCCCATAAGGATGTTGAGGTGGACGCCAGCAAAAGGAAGTCCACTGGAGGTTGCCAGATAGACAAGGAAATGATGTTTATGTTTTTAAGTGTTCACCTGGCTGGAGTGTGGAGATTAGATTGGAGAGTTGTGGGGAATGTGGAGAGACAAGTCGCGGAAGGAAATTCAAGCAGAGAAGTTTGTAGGTTTCAAGGGAGAGCTGTCAGAGAGCTCCCATTTAATGGCTTGAGCAAGAGAGGTCACTCGTCCAGAGTTGGGGGCAGTAAGAAGGACCTGCAGAGTCTGACACCTTCTGACAGACTGGCCAGGGAGCCAAGGGGGATGGAGCTTGGAGAGGGAGGAGGGGTCCACCAGCAGCCCTCAGAAGTTTTAAGGCTTGAAGGTTTGCTTCATGCATATCATGGAACAAAAGAATAACTGATTAACTATTAATGCCATTTATATCCTAATTCAGAAGGCTTACTGGATATAAGCACATACTAGGCATTTTGGTATACTTGATCTCATATTATCCTCCCAATAACCTTTCAGAGAAGGGTTATTGTCACTTTACAATCGAAACATCTGGGTCTCAGAAAGGTTAAGAAACTTGATCAGGGTCAAGAAAATAAGAATTCCGTGTTCCGTGGCCAGGGATCTCGCTTCAGAGCTCTACCTGCACAAGAGTTATCATTATTCACCTTCCTTAAACATTGAGCACCCAGCAAGACTTTTACTTTAATTTTTTTTAGGGAGAGAGAAAAATAAGGGGCTTACAAGCAAGCAGTTCACGAACACAAAGCAGCCTGGGAATCACTGAAATAAAAGTTCTCCAGAGAACAAATTAACCAGCAAACCTAAGCGCTTAAACCTAACTCTACAAGGAAAACGAAATTTACGTTTTCAGTTCCTCATATTGTTTCATCGTAATAACTCCCACTTGTAGTTGGCAGTTACAAACCGATTTTAAATATTACTGAGAGTTTCGGATTGCCCCATTGATTCGTGAACTAAGCAAACACTGCTGGCTCCTCTCCAGTCCCCGGTCGGGGGACAGAGAAAGGAGCCCTGGGGCGCTTGCAGTGATCTTTGTTTCTTCTTTCTCCGAAGCTTGTTTTGAGGAGCAAAAAACTGAAAGCACAAGAAGCCTCTTTGAAGACGTCTGTGAGTATACTCGGAAAAAGCGCCCGGAAGTCAGCTTTCCCGCAACTCGGAAGAGCACCCAGCTTCCCCCTACATCCGGAAGTGCGTGCGACACCTTGGGCAAGGAGCCGGAAGAGCAGGACCAAGTGCAGGAAGCGCGGAAGCGACCCCGAGACAACATGGCGGCGACGGCGTCGAGTGCCCTAAACCCAAGCCGGTTGCTGGATACGGTAGCGCGTGGGGGCCCCCTCAGTGTAAGTACAGAGAAGCGCATCCCACGCCTGCTGCAGCGGTACTTTCAGTACAAACCTGAGTGGGCGCGGAGGCGGAACACTGGGGACCTCAAGAGAAGGGCGCCCCAGCTGGCCAGAGTCGGAATGAGGAGACAGAAGAACAATGCCATTCGTTCATTCATTCACTCACCCATTCGTTAAATAAGGGGCACAGACAAACTTCAGTGTTCCTGGAAGTAACCCTTTCAGCAATCCTTCAAGGAAATTTCTGCTTCCGGAGGGAGGTCGGACTAAATGAGCCTGTCCGCCTAAGAGTTGCCAAGTGCTGAGCACAAGCCTCTGCTAAGTGCTCTGCAAAGATGCCAACAAGGCATCTTACCTACAGTCTAGTGGTGTCGTGTAAGGGCCACTACCAGACACAACGGTTATAGGGGAGTCAATGCCTGCGGTGGGCAGATGAAGAGAGGATGCCCCCGGGAACAAGGGGAGGTGGCCCCCTCAACATTATTTTTTATTGGGGTGTGGGGGCAGAGACTGAGCCTAGCTGGGAGAGGTGGTCTGCGGTAGCCATGGAGCTGTAGTTCCTTCTCCCACTTCCCAATCCCGTGGTCTTTCTTCGGAAAATAGCAGTAAAGATTCCTGCCTACTGACCTCAGAGTGGGTCACTGACATCTCAATTAGTTCATGGAAAGGGAGGTACCTGGAGAGTTCTTTAAACTCAACAAATATTCAAGAAAAAATTAATAACATGCATTCCACTATGGGGAAGATTGCCCCCTATATTGGCTACTGGTTTAAAGTATACATGGCACACTCAAAGGTGCCGTAAGTGACTCCCTGTAGGCCATTCAATTATTCTTTTAAGCCAGAAACTTCTGGGTAATGGCGTATGTATTAGTCTATTATTGCCGCAATAAAGATGTGTAACAAAATGCCCCAAAAACTCGGAGGCCTAACGCAATCATTTACTTTTCACTCCTGCATCAAAGGGCCAACTGGTCGGGGCTTAGTTCAGTTGGGCTTGTCTGCACACTGTAGATTGGGTCCTGGTCTTCTCCCCTTCCTTGGACCAGTGGGCCAGTCAGGGCATGTTCTTCTCACGGTGACGGTAGAAGCAAGAAAACAAGCTCAACTATACAAGCACATTCTAAACCTTTGCTTGTATCACACCTGCTAATATCCTATGGTCAAAGAAAATCCACATGCTAAGCCCACAATAAATGAAGCAAGGCAGTATATTCCTCCTGTGTAGGAGAGGGGAGCATATCTGAATTATTTTCAGTAATAATATATGCTCTTATGTATGGTTTTGACAAAAAACAAGCAAAAAAACCCCCAATAATCTAACTTAACACAAAGCACTTGGTTAGACCACTGAATTCTACCATCTGAGATGATTTTCTTTCACTGCTATCTTTTTAGAGCCATGCCCAAGTGAGGCTAAAATATAATAGCTGCTCATTTCTGGCATGTGCCAGCACATTATGCAGACATCAGTACCGGGCCCATTTCTTCCGTCCTGCACGAAATGGACATAGAGAAATTCTGTGAGTTTACAGGTGTGGACTGAGGAAGGGGTAGAGATCTACCTTCTTGTGTAGCTTCCTGCTTGGGCCCAGTCCTATGTACATACTTTTTATTTCATAATGTAATGTTCTCTGTGTACATCCAATTTTAAGAATCAGATAAAATAAAATTCATGAAAGGGAGTTCAGATGATAGTCCCTTGGTGCCAGCTGGCAGGAGCTATGGCAAGAGGGTACAGCCAGCCTGCCACAAGGCAGCTGGGGGAGTAAGTACCCTAAACTCACTCCTCTCCCTCTGTTGTCCTGCAAATGTCCCCATTGGCTGCAGGCTGTGGTGGGCAGCCTCAAACATGGTGACACTGAGCTCCATCTCCTGGTTCGCCCCCTTGTGCGGTCCCCTCCCTCCCATGCTGTACCAGGGTTGGTCTGTGTGACCAATAGAATATGGCAGAAATAATGAAATGTCACCTAACAAATTAGGTTATAAAAGGTGCTGCGGCTTCAATTTTGGTCACTGTGGTAGGCAGCTTTCTCAGACGGCCCCGTGATTCCCACCTCCTAGTATTCACGCATGTAATACCTTCCTCTGAGAGTGGGCCGGACCACGTGACTCATTTCTAACGAACTGAACATGGATGGCAAAAGTGATAGGATGTTACTTCTTATTTTACTTTATTATTATTATTTTTTGAGACAGGGTCTCACTCTGTCTTCCACTTTGTGGAAGGAACTGAGGCCTTCCACCAACAGCCATGTGAGCCACCCTGTAGCAGATCCTCACCCAGTCAAGCCTTCAGACGACTGCAGCCCCTGCCCACAGCAAGTTCATGAGGGACCCTGAGCCAGAACTCCCATCTGAGCTGCTTCCTTATACCTGACTGTCAGAACCTGTGTGAGGTAATAAACTCTTGTTTTAAACTGCTAAGGTTTGGGGTAATTTACTTTGCAGCAACAAATAACTAATACATAGGCAAACAGAAAACATTCAGCACGGAGGGAAAAGGAAAGTCCATTAAATTGGGTGAAATATTCTTTAGGAAAAGTATTTGGTTCATACTCTTGATAGGCCTGGAAGCTACGTATGGAGTCACTTGGAAAGTGGGCCTTTTGTAACAAAAAAAGTTTTCCTTTGCCTCAAGGACAAACTCTGGTATTCCACTAATTAAGAGTAATGATAGCTACCCTTTATTAGTACATCTTACAAGCTGGGCAGTGAACTTATATCGTCTTTCACAAACAGGGAAACTGAACTTCATTCAGGTTCAGTAATTTATCTAAAGACACACCGTGAGTAAAAAGCAGAACCAGAATCCCCACCCAGTTTGTATTCCAAAGCCCTGCTTCTTCCCACTACGTTATTACGGCCGCCCTAATAGTAATTATTAAAACATTAAATGATAATATACCATAGTTCTTGTCCCAAACACAGAGGTACGTGCGTTCATTGAAGTTAGAAAGTTAGAGCTTCTTCCTGCGTACGAGACAGGGCAATTCTCCGTCTCCACCACCGCTCACCCGCTTCTCGCTGCCGGCGCTCAAAACACTTGCTGATGACGTTAATTCAACTAGCATGGCAGCCTCTGGGGATCTGGACATCTTTGGCCTGGTTTGCAAGAGGACCAGCCGCGTCTCCAGCTGGGGCAGAAATGGAGAATTCAGAAAAGAAAGTTTGGGAGACGGGGACCGAAGGGTGCAAGACCGAAGCGGTGCGAGGGTCTTGGGGGTCAGGAGCAGGACCGTGAGTCTCCAGACCCGGAAGTTGTCTCTGCCCTGACCAAAGATGGCGGCCCGAGCGCCGCTCGCCCACCTCCCGTAACCAATGGAGCCCCGACGCTCGGCTGACTCACCAGGGCGACCTCGGCACTACGTTGCATGATGCAACGCTCGAGTCTGGGAAGCCTCCGGTGCACGTTAGGGTGATAAGGCGGTGTCGGTGTTGTGGTCGTTGTCCTTGGAGGTGATCAGAGCGACCGCAGGGATGGTGCTAGGTGGGTCAGCTCGGTGTATGGCGCGGTGCTCCCTTTCTGGGGTTAGAAACTGTGTTGCAGCCGAATTCCAACCCTTATGTTAGAGCCAGGCACAGAGGGGGCGCTCCACAAATGTTTGCGGACCGACTGGAGGGAGGGAGGAGATGAGGGACCTGGCCCCTGGCTGGGCCCGAGAGGAGATGGGCCAGGCTGAGGCTTCCCCGAGCCCTGTGTGCCCCCACGCTGCGACAGCGGCCACTCCGGCCCTGCCCCACTGCGAAAAATCCCGTGATTGCGCTGAGACTTAGGCGCTGGGAGGGGTTCAGACGTATTGTAGTTCCCAAATATGCAGTTCTTCAAAGTGATCGGCAGGAAAGGACATTAAAATTCTAATTGTCTTTCACTCAGCCTCATTTTTATTGAAATTTCCAGGGAGACCTTACTGTGCAGTAGGGAAAAAAGAAAAGATTTAGGAAACCTGGATTAATGTCACCGTTCAGCCCTACTAGTTGTGAGGCCTTTGCAATTTGTCCAACCTCAGAGCTTCAGTCTTCTTTAAAGATCAAAGAGAACTTGGTATTTATTTGCCGTCTCCGCACTGGCATTGTGATATCTGATTTGTATGTGTTATTTTGTTTTATCCTCAGTACAACTCTTCAAGGTGGGGATTGTTTTTCTCATTTTATAGACTAGGAAATAAACTCAGAATGATTAAGAAAATTCCCCGGGGTCACCATGCCTTTTAAGGTACAACATCCAAGATTCCAGTGTAGGTTTGGCTAACTTAAAAGCCCTTGCATTATTTTTGGGTACTCAAGTAGATAGAATAATTACTCAACAGTAAAAAAATTAAAATTATTAGAGTTCATTTTGAAAAGCTAAATTTGCAATATGTTTTTATGAGATTGATATCATTGAAATGGGGGAATAGGAAAATAATTAGGATATTAATTTCTTATTGACCTCATTAATTTTTACTACTCAAATGCCGGCTCTATTTACAAAAGTAAAGCATGAATAAAGTAGTTGCAGTATAAAGGTGATTGATAATTATTGGCCAAACGAGTAACTTATTCTCATTTTTGCAGCAGAGCTGTATGTCTCAGATCGAGAGGGAAATGATGCCACGGGAGATGGAACCAAGGAGAAACCATTTAAAACGGGTCTCAAGGTAGTGTCTCTTCTCATTAGGAAAATGACTCTGCGTTTATTAATCAATTAATGTCAGTTATTGTGTGACTTGTCAAGAATTTTATTTCAAGCGCTAGATTTTGAAGCATATTTTCAGAAAAGGGAAAGGAACGAATATATATAGATATGTAGCTTTAAAACTGTTTAGATGATCAAAGTCTAAACTTATTTGAACATTTTAAAACGGTGTCTTTTTTCCTCCTTACCATGTGGCATTGTATCTTGGAATTTTTCTATATCGTGAGTCAGATTGCCGGTTTTTCAACTCTTGTAAAAATAAAAATCACCTTTCCTTAGTCAGATGACTGCTAAGAGGCCTTCTGGTGGATTTACCATAATCCAGAGTGGAATCCTCAGCCTTAAGACTCAAAGACCTGATTTTTATCAGCACACCAAGAATGGACCCATTTCTCAAAGCAGACATATGAGTCTGGAGCTTGAAGCTATTAACAGAATGCCAATTTATTACTGTGTTGCTATTTCTCAGGACCTAGAATCCTCCAATGAATTGAGCACATTCTTTCTAAGCAGACTTATATGGAGAGCCAAATAGAAATCAAATGGGTTCTTTTAAAGCTTGGACCTAGAACGTGGGTGTTAGGTAACTAACTGCATCAGGTTGAGGTGTGGCCCAAGACATCCTTCTTTAAGTATCCCATAGACTTAACTTTTGAACTCAAATGCTAGGTAGGATGTGTTGGCTACAACTGCCACATAAGGAAGACGGCCGAAAGTTCCTTCCTTGGGCCTTACTAGGAAAAGCAGTGCCCTGACACTCCTTTCTTTGTGCATCCATGCTTGGCCAATCCCCCTTTTGTTAACTATGTTACATTTATTTAGTTACTGTCAAGTCCTCCTAACCTGGGAGCATTCTCTCCTCTTTTAGGTTATACTATATGATTGTGCTTTGGCATGTCATACATGGGTTTTGCTTTTTAACTTTTAAAGGGAAATCTTTCTCTCATTTCTGGGTTGTTGGATGCTCCCCAAAACTGACAATACCGTTTAGGTGAATGTCAGCAGAATGTTTCTGTTAGCAAAAGTGTGCTGTTCTGATTTGGCGAATGACAGTTTGGTTCTTTCAGTTGCAGTGATATAAAAGGAGGGATCTCTTTGCATTTATTAATGACAGTACTGCAGACTGTCAGGTAGTAAATGAATTCCAAATGACCTACACATAGCCCTACGACACCTAATTGTTAAAAAAAAAAATGAACTCTTTTGGAGTTTTCAAAAGATCCAGATTCCCTTCTCTGCAGCAGTCATTGAGTTGAGACTAATGTCCCTTTAGAAAAGGTCAGTTTTTGTAAGCTTAAGATCTTGCAACGAGAGAATAAGTCATTGCATTTCTTGTTTGGTTTCATAGCTTGGAAGAGATTTTGAAGGAATGTTTGAAGCCATAAAATATCATCTTTTATGTACTTTCAATTATTTAAAAAAAAGAACACAATATAAACGATTAAATGATATATAGCACAACAATGCCTGATGTGTTTGGTGAAAATTCCTACATGTATGGAAGCTTTGCTTTTTGTGTGCTTGACCATTATTTTATTGAGTCTCAAAAATGTCTAACATACTTCTATGATTTCTTACAGAACACTAACCTTTTAGATGTCACCTGCACTTGGCTTTTGCTATTAGGTGTCTGTTCTCTTGTTGTCAGTGTACCTGTGCTGGTCCCTACAGCCACGTAAAATCTAGTGTTACTTCTAGTCTGTCCTGAGGAACCGTACACTGTAGGACCGAACTTGCTGGAATTGTTTGTGAGAGGCCTGAGGGCTTCTACTTTAAACAAAGTGCTTCTTAGTATATTCAACCAGTCGCTGCCGACGTCAGTCTTTGGCTGTTGAGGTTTTCATGCTTTCTAGTTGGCTTTTGATGATGTTCTGGATTGTTGAAGTTGCCTCATAATTAAGGTGTTATCCTGATTTTAAGTATTGTACATTAAAGAAATATCTTTTTCCTCCCTCTCTACCCAAGGCTTTGATGACAGTAGGAAAAGAACCGTTTCCTACTATTTACGTAGATTCACAAAAAGAAAATGAGGTAGGGTGAACCAAAAACTTCACAGAATTACGTTTTGTGAATAAATTTTCATCGAGACATAGAAGTCTTGAAAAAATTAAACATCTGTTTATCTCTTTAGAGGTGGGATGTTATTTCTAAATCACAGATGAAGAATATTAGAAAAATGTGGCATAGGGAACAAATGAAGAATGAGTCCCGGGAAAAGAAAGAAGTGAGTAATGAATTTGCCACTGTGAACATTGTTAGAGTCTGAACACCCGACACCACTTTAACAATTTGCTTTGTTGTTAAAAGGCAGAAGATAATTTGCGAAGAGAAAAGAACCTAGAAGAAGCAAAAAAGATTACCATTAAAAACGATTCAAGTCTTCCAGAAGCAAAATGTGTAAGTGTGTATATCATTTCGAATATCGTGGACTTGGCTACGTTAGATCCTTATTTCTGTGTTTGAAGACATGCCACATGGTTTGTTCATTCTGTTTTTACTTTCCTTTTAGAAAGGATAGAGAGAAATAACATTTTAGAGTTATGCGGCTAGTTAGGTAGAGGTTCATTTTATTGCAGAGTTTAGTAATTGCTTATTAAATGAATTCCATCCAAACTGAACACCAGCAGACCTGATATCCAGGCCTTGCTGTGCTGTGTGTTGTTGGTCAAGTGACTATACCCTCTCTAGTGTCAGTTTCCTTATCATAAAATGAAGAAGTTGAAATCTATGATTTTTATGGTTTATTTAAATAGCTGAAAAATTCATGACAAAATCGTGCCATGAAAAATAAATAAATACATAAATAGATAAGCTGGGCACAGTGGCTCACACCTGGAATCCCAACAACTCGGGAGGCTGAGGTAGGAGGATTGCTTGAGGCCAGAAGTTTAAGACCAGCCTGGGCAACATCATGAGACCCTAT
>NW_012149396.1:6714276-6729411 GCF_000956105.1 Propithecus coquereli | reverse complement strand
CTTTCATAAAGAGCAATGGCACATACATAAGACAGTGATTCTATTCAACAATATTTATGCCTCTGCCACTGAGCGCACAGTACTATGCTAGACATGCAGGTGATTCCAGGGTGAAGAAAGCTTAATCCCTTAACTCATGTTGCTACTGTCTTGCTTTGCCCTGCTCATGAGGATCATGGGATTGTATAGGATTTGAAGTACAGTACAATGGAAATAAAATGCTTTACAAATTCTGAGTAGCATTATTACCAGTGAGTACTTCAAAGGAGGTGGGGGGGCTGTGTGGGAGGTTTGTACTTTCAATGTTTAATTTGAGAGGTTCCTTTATATAAGATTAAATTACAAAAAAGGAATCTGTAGTGCCTTGAGAACAGCCTGGCTAAATTTTTATTTCTCATTTTTAGGGAAGAATTTAATGTTTCTGGTATTGCGGGATGGTACAGGTTATCTTCAGTGTGTCTTGTCGGATGAGTTGGTAAGTGTTTTCTTTTATTTATGTCTGAAAATTAGATTTTTTTCAGCAATTTTCTTTATCGTTTTGGGAATTCTAGAATCTGTATACATTTTTAAACTTTTATTATATCCACAGCAGATAACATGTATCAGAACATCACATTGTATACCATAAACATACACTATTTTTGTTAATTATATCTTAATAAAGCCAGGGGAAATGCTTTTATTACGGACCATTTCCAACCCATAAAAAGTAGGACAGTATGAGGAATCCTCATGTGTCCATCACTCAGCTTCAGTAATTACCAATATTTGGCCAATCCTGGTGTTATGTGGGTTAGTGTCATTTATGCATACGTATGTATGTAATTTGTGTATTTACATATATGTGTGTATAGGTAAATCTTTGTCTTCCACAAAATAGCTGTTCTTTATTAATATTAAAAATCAATGGCCTTCTCCTTATTTTACTAGTATTTGACCAGATAACTTGCTTGTAAATAATCCTTTTAATTTTCTGTATGTTATTTTAATATCAATGTGAATAACTAAATTTGCACTTTGACCTTTCTATAGTGCCAGTGTTACAACGGAGTAGTCTTGTCTACTGAGAGTAGTGTTGCAGTGTATGGAATGCTAAATCTTACCCCAAAGGGCAAGCAGGTGAGTGGATTGAGTTCTTCACTGGGTGAATGAACAAGTGTTTGTTTCTTTGTTTTCCAATGTCTTTGTACTTTTGGTGTTTGGCATATAAATACACAAATGTGAAGCACATGCTAAATTTAGTATGCCTTTAACAGTGAAATATGTGCCGTATACAACTCATATGATATGAAGAATGCAGGGATTTTCAACCTTATAATTATTCCTGAATAAACCTCCCAGCTTATAAAATAGCTACTTTGCTGTGAGTATATCAATAACTTTTCAGCTAGGTGGAAATAAAAAATTAATAACCCATCCAGAAAATTTCAGAGAAGAATAGCAACCTAAATCTGAAACTTTTAAAGTAGAATTTGAAAGCCTCTTTTTAAAAAAAGTTAAATGTAACTCCCATATTCAGAGAGCTGTTTCTTCTTTAGCCAATAGGCGCATAACCTATCCCGGTTATGGTTACTCGTTGGTAATTACACTTCAGGTAACTACTGTGGTTGTATTTGTTGGCTAGGAAAGAAAACAAACAAATGTGACCTATTAACCACAAGAGGGAGCAAACAGAGTCCTCCTAATCAACTAGAAATATTGATAAAAGGTCTCACAGAATTCTGTAAAAGAATCTGTAGTAAGAAGGAATATGTGATTTCAAGTTCACTGAGTTTTCCTTGGAAGTAATGTGATTGCAAAATGGAGTGGTTGTTATGAAGTTACTTGGTATCCAGTGTTAGGCAATAAGATAATTATATATTCTAAGATGTGTGGCTTTTAAAATGAATTGCTTTTAATGGAATTATTAGGGGAATTTGAATTTTTATTGTGTATGTGTTCCATAGATAAACAGCTCTCAGTAAAATCTTTACATTTAAGGAGTTTTTCATTGTGGGTAAATATGTTAATTTAAGTTGGTGGGCAGACAATAGATACACCAAAATGTTAACAGTAGTTAGTAGTTACTCCAGGTTGGGGGATTACAAGTTATTTTCTAGTTTGTGCTTTTCTGATTTTAGAAATGTGTGTGTGTATTTACTCTGAAAGAAATAATAAATGTAAAAATATCAATATAAAATTGAATTACTGGGTCTTTGCTTTTAGAAAGGTAAGGCTAATAATGATGAGGTTTTTAGAAATACCAGCTTACCAAAAATTTTGATGTAAACATTTTCAATACTGTTAATTTTTTATGTCCTTCTCCCTCCTTTTCTTTCTCTCCAACCTACTTTTTAAAAAATTCAGGCTCCAGGGGGCCACGAGCTGAGTTGTGACTTCTGGGAACTGCTTGGGTTGGCCCCTGCTGGAGGCGCTGATAACTTGATCAACGAAGAGTCTGACGTCGACGTCCAGCTCAACAATAGACACATGATGATCCGAGGAGAAAATATGTCCAAAATCCTAAAAGCACGTTCCGTAGTCACCAGGTGCTTCAGAGATCACTTCTTTGATAGGGGGTACTGTGAAGTAAGTGTGGTTTGTCAGCTTTTGCAAAAAATACCTCTTTTGCCATTTTGAAACTTGAATAGCAGCACTCACGCTAGGCCTTTATTTACTCCTCCTTTCTGTTTGAACAGGTGACGCCTCCAACACTAGTGCAAACGCAAGTGGAAGGGGGTGCTACGCTCTTCAAGCTTGACTATTTCGGGGAAGAGGCATTTTTGACTCAGTCCTCTCAGTTGTACCTGGAGACCTGCCTTCCAGCCCTGGGGGATGTCTTTTGTATCACACAGTCATACAGGGCGGAACAGTCTAGAACACGAAGGCACCTGGCTGAGTATGAAACTGTCTTTTTATTTTTATTTAGTTTTAGGAAATATCTTTAGAGATGAAATTTTTGTATAGGTAGATGATATCTTTGTAAAAATTTTTGATCTATTAGGATAATGGAAGAACATGTTAAGAAGTTTTGCCTTCTCAGGCCATAGTTAAGGTCTGTTTTTGCACTTTGCTTTGATCCTTTATGTGCTAAGGAATAAGTAGGACGTCATTACTCAGGGGGCATCAGGGGAGTCCAAAACTAATCTACTGCATTGGGAATTGGTTAGCATTGTTGGAATTTTATTTATGTGACAATTTCCCAGTGTTAAAATCCTTGCTTTTGAAACCAGCATAAGAGAAGAGTGGTTCTGAGCTGGTGTCTTGTTCTTCAGGTACAGTCATGTGGAAGCCGAGTGCCCTTTCCTGACCTTTGAGGATCTCCTGAACCGATTGGAGGACTTGATCTGTGACGTGGTAGATAGAGTCTTGAAGTCTCCTGCAGCAAGTGTAGTGTATGACCTCAACCCGGTAGGTGTAGTGTTTATAGAAACAAAAAGTTACATTTTGGATGTTTTTTGGAAGACAGTGAAGCCTTCACCCAGAGCTTTTGTAGAGTTGACAGTGATATTAGTCACTGTCACTAATTTCATTCTATTTTAACTTATAGAAGAAGAGGTTCATGTGTTTTCCATTTTAGGAATGTCTGCATAGTTTTCTGGTCTGAAAGAATATTTTATAATAATGGTAAATTTTTTTTTTCATGGAAATTTTAGTGTTAGTGGTTTCTTCATATACACCGTATTTTTCCTCTTTACTGTAGAACTTTAAGCCCCCCAAACGGCCTTTCAGACGGATGAACTATTCAGATGCTATTGTGTGGCTAAAAGAACACAATATAAAAAAAGAAGATGGAACTTTCTATGAATTTGGAGAAGTATGTATTTCTCTCTAATCATTGTTTTAAAGGTGGTATTGTGTTCCAGTGGCTTGCTGCTTCTGGCTAATTAACTATTAATGCAAGAGGCATCTGCTTGTCCTCAAATAAATGGTCATAGCAGATTCACTTCCTGGAGTTGTCTGAGGATTCACTGAGTTTACAGATGTAGGGGAGCCTCAGAACAGGGGCCTTTTCTGTAGAGTCCAATAAACGATAGGGAGTTTTTAGCTGCCTTTCACATCTCATCCTTTGCTTCTTCCTCTTCTTTCATGATTGTTCCTTGGCCTCCACTTATGAGCTCTACTCAGTATTCTCTAGGCTCACAGGGATGCTCTAGAAGGTTGTGAAGCCTTGAAATTACATGCAAAATGTTGGTATGTGTGTGTGTGTGTGTGTGTGTGTTATGTTTTTCTGGAGCAGGTATCTTGTGCTTTCAAAGGAGATTCATTCCCCCCAAAATAGTGATTTAAAACTCCTTCACATGGAAGGCAATTCAGAGAAGAAGATAGCTGCTGGTTAAAATGCAAAACCGAGAGAGAGAAGGCCTTGGTGGGGAGGGTGGCCTAGTGCCCCAGATAAACTTAGCGTTTCATTTTTTGCCTGAGAAACACCCAGCATGCATTGGGGGTACAAATTTTCAACACCATTCCAGGCCCTCTTTCCTGTGCTTTTAACCACTCTTTACATGATATTTGCCAATCTAATTATTTTACAGGTGAAATATGAGTAGCTGCTGCTAACTAGAGTTTTGTTTTGGTTCTTAGAAGGCATTTATAGAGACAAGAAACAATATACTACTAGGACTATATAAAGCACTCATTGTTTTATGATTCAGTTTATGATGTATAATATAATACAATTTTGTACTGCAAACTTAATACTATTAGTATACGTAATTCTTAGGTAGTGTGATTGAGTAGAAAGAACACGAGATGTGGAGTCAGAAGCACCCCCTGGCCCTGGCCAAGTGGGCTTAGCTGCCCCCTCTGTCCTTCCCTGCTGTATAACTGAAGACCAGTGACCCCGCTCTCTGGTTCCTTTTTTTTTGAGACAGAGTCTCACTCTTTTGTCCAGGCTAGAGTGAGTGCCATGGCGTCATCCTAGCTCACAGCAACCTCAAACTCCTGGGCTCAAGCGATCCTTCTGCCTCAGCCTCCTGAGTAGCTGGGACTACAGGCATGCACCACCATGCCCGGCTAATTTCTTTATATATTTTTAGTTGTCCAATTAATTTCTTTCTATCTTTAGTAGGGACGGGGTCTCGCTCTTGCTCAGGCTGGTTTCGAACTCCTGAGCTCAAACAATCCGCCCGCCTCGGCCTCCCAGAGAGCTAGGATTACAGGCGTGAGCCACCGCGCCCGGTCATCTCGTTCCTTATCTCTACAGGGTCCATGGCCCAGGGAGCCCTCAGTGCCTGTCAGCATTTACTGTATGTTGCTATCAGCCTATACATACGAGGACACTAGAGTAGATAAATGGCCTCCATACTTTTCGAGTTGTGCAGTAAGACCCCACTTCCCTAGTTACATCTTACACAGAAGCCCAGTATGCAAAGCAGATACAAGCTAAGGGCCCAGAGCTTGGAAACAGGTGTGTGCTGTGCGATTGCTGCGCTCCGTTTCTGTTCTTACATCAAGCAAATCAATGAGTCTTCTGTTCTCTCAATCAGTTTTTACTGGAACAAGAGTTTTCAGTTTTAACTTGAGTTTATGTGCGGTACTGAAGGATGTTCTGAGAGAGGAACGGATTAACTTGATCTATCATCATCGAACATTTCTTGGCTAACTATTCCAGGTGTGGTGACACTTACAAATTTGACATTGGTTATTTGTCTTATGCTTGTGCCTTACTATCATTAAAGGCATGACTGATTGATTATAACAGGAAGGAAGCTCAGATAACAGAGTTTAAAGATTAGTGTCACTCATAACGTACTCTGTGTGTGGATCAATGATGTTCTGCAACGTCATTCACTGATCACTTGTGCCTTAGGGAACTAAATGGACGACGTTCACTTCAGAACTAAACAAAACAGGCCACTAAAAAAAACAGCTGTGTCTAGTCACAGCTTGGGCTTTGCTTTTGTTTCCCTTTGTGTTTTTTTCGTTTTCATTCCTCAAGCAGCATGGTGGTTAAGATACACTATAAAAGGAGGTAGATTTTTTTTACAGCTCGTTTAATAACTGTGAGTTTTACAAATATAGTGATTTCTTTGTGAAAGAAATTGTTCCTTACACAAGTGAGTATGGGTTAAGGGTTGGTGTGTGCTCTACTATGTTGAATTAACGAAAGGAAGAGCTGGTACGGGTGAAAGAGCCGCTGCTGTCTTGTTGCGTTTGGAGCTGCAAATGTTAATGAAGTCTTGTTTAACCTCAGGATATCCCAGAAGCTCCTGAGAGACTGATGACAGACACCATTAATGAACCCATCTTGCTGTGTCGATTTCCTGTGGAGATCAAGTCCTTCTATATGCAGCGATGTCCTGAGGATTCCCGTCTTACCGAATCTGTCAGTTTGTGATTCACAGAGCATTAGTCATTTTGCTTTTCAAGGGGGTGGGGAGTATCATCCGGAATAAGATACAGCTCATGGCAAATATTATATTTCTAGAATGACAATATTTTAAAAAGTGGCTTTTTTCCTCCTCTGATTAGGGTTAACATGCTTTGTTAAATTAGAGAATCTAAATAGTATTTGAATTTTGCATGATCACAGTGCCTCCTTTAGCCATCAGAGCTTAATTGTAATTTTCATTTAAGCTCCAGGGCAGTGTCATGTCTGACAGCCTGGTACTAACCATGCGTTTTATTTTTGCTTGTACTTAAAGGTTGACGTCTTGATGCCCAATGTTGGTGAGATTGTGGGAGGCTCAATGCGTATCTGGGACAGTGAAGAAATACTGGCAGGTTATAAAAGGGAAGGGATTGACCCCACTCCCTACTACTGGTATACAGATCAGGTAAAAATAAGTCTTAAACATTCTTTAAAATTTTTTCATCACAATAGTTCTGTGTACATTGAAATTTTTATAAGGAGAGAATTCAGGGTAGTACTTTGGTGTTTGGGTGAGCTGTTTTCAGGTTCCTGGTTATAATAATGTGGCAGGCATGTGACTATTACCAGTTTTCTCTTGACCAAGTTACATGTCAATTTCATTTGAAAACCTGCTTAACAGCTGGCCTGGCTCATTGCATCTGAGTTTTAATAAAATCTGTCATTAGATCCCACCAGTATCTAGTATTATCCTTCCTTTTCCCCTAGTAAAGAGACACTAACTCAGTGTAAGAGTCTGAAATCTCTTCTTTCCAGAGTGGTACTTAATCCTTGGTTTATTTTTCATACCACATTATTCCTTTACACGTGGTTCATGAAGGCATATAGATTAAGGATTGAATTCTTAACCACAGTGAGCCAACTCTTCTCACCATGGAAAATTTTAACCATTTTAGATGAAATTTTAAACTAAACATTGACTTTTCTCTCTCTTTTCTTTAAACAGAGAAAATATGGTACCTGTCCTCATGGAGGATTTGGCTTGGGTCTGGAACGGTTCTTAACTTGGATCCTGAATAGATACCACATCCGAGATGTGTGCTTATACCCCCGGTTTGTCCAGCGCTGCACGCCATAACTGAGTCCCCCTGAAGCATGAAGGAAAAAATATGGTTCATGAAAGGGATAGGCTGCCTCTTTAAAAAAAAACAAAAAGCCAGAATCTTCCCTTTTTGTTCCATTGGTGTATAACTGTTTCTATTCTCTATGTTTTTTATTCCTTCTACCATAAAAAGTAGCCCAGATTACTTGAACATCAAGTGATGTTGATATTGTCATTTTAAGAAAAATATCCATTACAAAGTTTGGGGGAAATACATGGCAAGTAACTCTATAGTTGAGGATACAGATCAGCTTTTTATCCAGTTATAGGTCATAATTTTGGGGTTATATACATAATTAAACAGTTTTAAATTATGGTCTAAGACATTCCAGTAACTTAATTTTTCTGTCTTTTTAAGTGTAACTGGAATTCTCTAATTTATTTTATTGCATCATTGAGTTAAAACAAACATCTTGGGTGGAAATTGGCAATATGGTGTGAAAATCTGCTGGTAGTAGAACAGGGTATAATTCAGCAGTAGATACTAGAATCAAATGAATGTGCAAGTCTTGCGCATCAGTTATTAACCTTTTCTGAATCTGCATAGCTACTTATAATTCTGAGGCATACAAATTGATACGGAAGGATTTGTAAGAATGGAATTTCCTTAATATGAAATAAGAGCATAATTTGAGGAGATACTTAAATGATTCACAGCATCCCTCTTAGCATTAGTTTAAGCTAAAGAGGCAGACTGATCTTCCCTTTCCTGGTAATTCCTAAGTAATTAAGAATAAATAAGTTCAAAAACAATTTGCTGCTAGCATCTTAATAACAACTGTAAGTGGCTGTTTGAGTTGCCCCTGCCATGTCCTTAGATCTAATCTGTGCTACCTTATTAACTCACAGCAGGCTTCTTGAATGGCTTCATTTCAGATTTAGTTAATTTCTCCCCCAAATGCATGTCATGTATTCTCAGTAGGCTGTATTCCCAGCAATCAATAAATGAACACACGTAAAAACTCTTTGCTGGCTTAATTTTCTTAGAGCTAAACATCTCTGTCTCACATTAATTAGTTCACGCCTTTTGCATTTTTTTTATCTTTTTAGGATGTATATATGTGAAGTTTAGATATTGCCCCAATTTAGTAGGTATTACTAAAGTTATATGGTAATGAAAAGGAATGGTCTTTTAACTAGGTATGTCGGTCCTAGTTACATTTTTAAAAAATTTTTTTGTGTTATTTTTGGACACATCAGATTTTATCCTATGTTGCAATTAAATGAAATGACAGATGGAAACGAGGCATTCGTAGTCTGTTTGGCCTGTATCTTTAAATGAAAAATACTCGGAAGAGTGTGAATGAGCTCCAAATGTCTTCAACTAGGCAGTTCATTCTATCAGAATTCAAGTGAAGAGGTTAGGCTCAATTAGCCAAATTTTTTTTTTTTTTGAAATGGGGTCCCACATTGTGGTCCAGGCTGGAGTGCAGTGGTGTGATCACAGCTCACTGCCACCTCCAACTCCTGGACTCAAGTGATCTTCCCACCTCAGCCTCCCAAAGTGCTGGGATTACAGGTGTGAGCTACTGCACCCGGCCTAAATTTTAATTGTGTAAATGGGTTGAGAGTTTTAAAATACTAAAGGAGAGAAAGGTTAAGAGAGTCAAGGTCGTGGTGACCTCAGGCCAAGAAACTGAGCATGGTGGGGAGCAAATCTGCACGCGGACTTTATTCCTTTCACTGTGTGTTTGTTACCCTAAACCAGGTGTCACAAATGTCATCCCACATTCCCACGTGCCAAAGACCAGATCACAGACACCCCTGGATCTGAGTTCCTGCTCTCTCAGGCCTGTCCTCTCAGTGAACTCCCTTCTCATGGCTCTTTCCTCCCTGAAACCTGTTGATTTTTCCACCAAAAACGCCCTTCACCTTTGGCACTTGTGTAACAGACCTGCTGAAAGTTTTGGAGACAAGCAGGAGGCTAATTCAAATTACTTAAATATCAACTTGCCCTCTTCTTAAATGTCCTTCAGCCGTTTCTAGCAACCCAATTTTCCACCTTGTTCAGCTCCCTTCCACCTCGCTGCTTCTAGCGATTCCTAAAAATGTCGTCTTTAATATACAGAGTAGTTCAACTCCATGAGGAGCAACCTTGACTACACGTTGAGATCAGCTGGGGACCTTAAATATAAGGCACCTGGGTCTAAGCCCAGACCAGCTGAATCTGAATTTCAGGGATGGGACCAGGATGGTTTTTAAAAGCTTCCCAGGTGAGGCTGTTGCGGAGTGAGGTTGGCAGTCACTAGGTAGCTCCCTTGTACTTCTAAACTCAACCTTAAACCTCTCAAACTTTTACTGTGGGTCCTCACTTGATGGTTTCATATTAATCTCTGTGGTTGAAATGGTAACATTAGGTCAAGGCTGTGTAATTGCAAAGCTTGAATTATTTTAAGCTGCCTTAAAATCAGTGTTTTTCATTCAGCCCTTCTAGGAGAACAGAAGGATGGCATGATGTACAAGTACTGTAATCCATAGTATTTGGAAATTGCCAGTCAGTTAAATGACTCAGTTTCTTACGCTGAAAAGTTTCCTTCTACCTCATGGCTTGTTACTAACATGATTAGGTGAAGAACACGATCTTTAAAGAGACATTGATATACTCGCTATGAGGGACAAAGACACCAGTTTCTAGAGTCAGTATCAAGTCTGTATCTGATATAACTTCATATCCCAACTTAGAAATGGAAGTGTTCAAGAGTGTTAGCTTATTTAGGTATTTACCTCCATGTTGCTAAATAACATGCTTATATTACTTTATTGATATTTCAGTTTTAGACATTATCTATTGGTCTTCTAAGGAAGATGAGGATTTCACTTCTTCCTTTTTCTGTCACTACCATACATGTGCACCCTTCTTTCATCTCCCCCTCTTTCCAATTTAGTTAAATCATAATTTTCGTTGGCTGTGTAGGATGCTATAATTGCTTTTCCTTTTCTGCCCAATTTTTTTTTTTTTTTTTTTTTTGAGACAGAGTCTCACTGTGTTGCCCTGGCTAGAGTGCCGTGGCGTCATCCTAGCTCACAGCAACCTCAAACTCCTGGGCTCAAGCGATCCTCCTGCCTCAGCCTCCCGAGTAGCTGGGACTACAGGCATGCGCCACCATGCCCGGCTAATTTTTTTTCTATATATTTTTAGTTGTCCAATTAATTTCTTTCTATTTTTGGTAGAGACGGGGTCTCACTCTTGCTCAGGCTGGTTTCGAACTCCTGAGCTCAAACAATCCGCCCGCCTCGGCCTCCCAGAGAGCTAGGATTACAGGCGTGAGCCACCACGCCCGGCCCTGCCCAATTTTTTATTTTCCCTATTACTAATAGTTACCTTATTTTTTCTTTACCATTGGTTCAATCCGAAAAGCCGTTCAGACATACTGAGTCATCTATCAGTTATATCTTTGTAGAAGCTTCTCCTGGAGCCTCTATCTGCTTTAGTCCGAACTAGTTGCCGTCTAGTCTTAGAACACAGTTGACATATTGCCTTCTTCTTTCACTCATCCTATTTCCTTTGCCTTTTTCCTGTATTGGACAGTCTGTGTCTTGAACCCCATGGTTCCTGTTTCTTGGTTTACTTCCTCATTTTGGTGGAGCACATTCTCTGGTAGTTTCCTAAGAGAGGGCTCATGGAAGTTAAGTTCATTGAGACCTTGCTTCTCCGAAGATGTTTTTAATCTGTCTTCACATTTGAACCATATTTTCCATATAGAATTGTGAGTTAGAGGACATTTTCCCTCAGAATTTTGAAGTCTTCTAGCTTCTGGTGTTGCTATTGAGAATTCCTAAGCATTCTCATAGCTGGACCGCTTTACCCATGAGCGGTCCATTCTGGAAGCTTGTCCTGGTGTTCCAAAATTTCATGATGATATTTCTTGGGACTAGTTATCTATTCTGATGGATGGTTGATATGCCCTTTCTGGTTTGTTTTGTTTTGTTTTGAGGCAGAGTCTCACTCCATTGCCCAGGCATCATCATAGCTCACAGCAACTTCAAACTCCTGGGCTCAGCGATCCTCCTGCCTCAGCCTCCTGAGTAGCTGAGACCACAGGCATGCGCCACCACATCCAGCTGAATTTTTTTTTTTTTTTTTTTTTTTTGTAAAGTTGAGGTCTCGCTATGTTGCCCAGGCTTGTCTCAAACTCCTGGGCTCGAATGATCCTCTCACCTCGGCCTCCCAGAGTGCTGGGATAGTAGGTATGAGCCACCACACCCAGCCTGATGGGTCCTTTCAATCCAGAATGTCATGCTCTTCTGTTGTGAAAAAGTTTCTTAAATTGTTTCATTAACAATATTTGTTTTCTTTCTATAACTTGTTATTCAGATATTAGACATCCTCTTCAATTTCTATCGTTTATCTTTTTTCATCTCTGTTAACTATAGTAAAATTTCTTTTAAAATTCTTATTGTGGTTTCAGAAAGTTCCATCTCTATAGTTTCTTATCCAAGTTTTCTTCTTACTGCATCATCCCACTTTCCTCCATGTTGATTTTTTCTGTTTTGTTTGTTCTCTGTCTATCCTGTTAGAGGCTTTCCTTAGATGTCAGGTAAGTCTTGGTTACCTGCTGATAATTCAGAATAGGAGATTAAAATGTCCATTGATGTTCCACGTGTGTAGGTAGGAGATGTGAGCTCCACGGTAGGCTGAGCTGCCTGGGCTGGTTAGTAGGGGGCCCATGTCAGTATCTATTTCGATCTTTCCTCTCAGGTTGGTTGGGTTTCCCGTGGAGGGAAAAAGGAGAAAAGAGCTAAGTCTCTGCAACGTCAGTTAGTGTAGTTCACTGAACTCTGCTGTTATCCATGGTGGCCCTGCTCTCAGCTGTGCCTGAGATCTGCAGTCCAGAGCCCTCTGTTACCTCCCCAGGAACCACATCTCTAGTTGGCTGCCGGGTCAGGGGAGCAGTCACCCCCCTGCAGGGCAGGAATCTAGACAATCCGCTACTTTAACAGACTTTCAACCCATCTCATTCTAGCATCTCCTTCTCATCCCCACTTCCAGAGCCACCTCGGGATTCTGTTGTGGGATCTCGATGGTTCTTGTCCTAGGATAGCCAGCTTAGGATTCGATTTTCTTGGGTCTGCTAAATCATTAAGCATTTATTCATCTGCCTTCCGGCTTTTAAAATTCTTTTGCTGTGCTTCCCTTTTTCTTTTTCCCCCTTCATTTGGGTTTGAGCTTGAAAACAAAATGCACCAACATCACCAACAAAACCTTTGACATTTTAGTATGGTTTTTGGGAAGGAGTGAAACCATATCCACATGTTCAAGTCCTCATCTTTATCCAGAGATCATTACTCTGAATTCAAAGACAAAAGGGAGTGAGCATAAGCAAATAGGAAGAAATGTTCAATTATGAGCAATTAGGAAGGGCAAATTTGCGAGGAGAGTGATGGATTCTCTGTAAATAGTGGGGGAAAGCAGCATGTAACTCCGAAAGTTGTAAGTGAAATTTAACTGGGCCATGGGAATGGGTAGATGGGAATTATTCTTTGGCTTTGTCTGTTAAAACAAAAAAGAATCCTTAGTGCATTCAGATTCATAGTTGTCTCATAGCTGCCGACAGCGGCTCTAACAAATCCATGATGCTGGTGACAGGAATGACTGGGTGAGTGGTGAGAGCTCTCTGACCCCTGCCTTCTGTCACCCTTTTCTCTTTTGAGCTGCAGCCTGACGGAGTGGAGCAAGTCCTGGCTCCAAATACTGGCTCTGCCCCTTGCTAACTGTGTGGCCTCGGGCAAGTCAGGACCTCTGTGGTTGTCCTCCTCAGCTGTAAAATGGGTAATATGACCTCTGTATAAGATGGTGGCAAGGATGTATAGTGTCTGGCACTTAATAAATGGAAATCGTTACTATCATTGTTATTCCTTTTCCTACTAGCCAAACGTGGGCATACCCCAAGGGTCTGTCCTAAATTTCCTTATTATAACTACTCTGGTCTGTTGCATACGGCACCCAGTCGAGACTTTGAGCCTGGCCTACAAGGTCGCCTGCGAACTGGCCCCTGCCTGCCTCCAAGCCTCCATACTTACCACACTCAGTCCTTCAGAGCTTCCCTCCGACTTACCAAACCAGCATCTGCAGAATGCATCTTGCTGTTGAATGGTTCGCTGCTCTCTCAACCTGCAAGGCCTGTCCCCTCAGCTGTCCCTGCTTCCCAGGTCAGCCTGGGAAATGGGGCCCAGCACCAGCAGCCTCTCCTTCGGGGTAGGGGGGATGTCCTGACGGCCCTTCTGCTCATGTTGCTGTTTATAAAACCCGGAACAGACCTCTGCACATTTTATTTCTCTTCTTTGTTTATATAGCTGTTTCTCTCTATTTGTGTGTAAGCTTCTTGTGGGCAGGGGTGGGCTTTATTCCTTGTTTTGCATCCTCAGTGCCTAACAGTGCATGGCACGTAGCAGGTGCTGAAAAAATGATGAATAAGTGGTTAGTTTCAATCATCATTTCTACATCAGTGACCACTAAAACTTCCTTTTGGATAGCTGTGCCTATTTGTCCTTCCTGCAACATAAAATATACTCAGTTAAAAACAAAACAAAATGAAAACAGCTGCAATTAAAAGGTACAGTTATCTTTGTCTCCAACCAGCTCTCCTGCTAACTAACATGCTTCTTTTTCGACCTCACCGAGGCTGGAATCCTTGTGATCACCAACATGCCAATACCTGCGTTTTCCTGTCCTCTCTACATCTTGATATCTCCCACTGCTTTGCCACTCCCCTCCATACCTTGCACATCACCTGTGGCCATGCTCTTCTGTTTGGTCTTCCCGCCTCGCCCCTCTTATGTTCATAACCCACACTCTGCTTGCCCAGCTATGTCCCTCAGAGCATAGCCCTGAACAGGCTGCTCTGCTCCGTGACTGTCAGGGCTATCGAGTCCTGTTAGCCTACGAAGGGGCACGTCCTTAGCACTTTCAGGCGTGGCCTGCCGCCTTTTCTCCTAATCCTTCCTGGACTCGGTGCCATGGCCAAGTGCATGTCTTGTCAGCGTGTGCCCTTCTGCCTGCAGTGTCTCCCTCATTCAGCATGTTCCCATCCTGCTCTTGTAAGTTCCAACACCTCCTTGGTGAAAAGAATTCCTTCGTCCTCTCAGTCCGAAATCATCTCTCACTTGTATCAGGGAATCTCCTGCTCACCTCTTGTTCCCCCATTATAAGCAGATTTACTGGATAAATATAATGTTCTCCTCCCCTTCCCCCCAAATCTTAGGTGAGTGTGAAAGGAAGATCTCTGGGTGTCAGAATTGGAGGAGAAGGGGAAGAGAGGGTTTTAAGGCTGGAGCTGTTAGGTTAGGAATGGAGTTAGGGAGATAATTGATCCTAGATAAAGATACTAAAGGGGCCTTTTAAAGTTTCATGAAAGGATAACATTCATATAGAAAAAGACGTACGTCAGAAGCGTGCAACGCCATGAGTTTTTACAAAGTGAACGCATCAGGTACCCAGCCCCTAGAATGCCCGGGCAGCAACAGGAAGCTGGAGACAGGACCAGACCCCTGCATGAAGCAGGGCCTCAGTGGCTGTCCCTCTAGCCCAGAGAAAGACAAGGAAGCTCGCCACCTTCCTAGGACTCTGGTAGAGAATAAAATCTTCTTGGGAAGAGTCAACTCTCTGGCTGTGAATTTATACACCCGCAAGCAGCAGGACTAGCAAGCTGAGAAACCAGCACAAACCTTGTCTAAGACTGGG
>NW_012149396.1:6707844-6713766 GCF_000956105.1 Propithecus coquereli | reverse complement strand
GCAAAGTGAAGCTTCTGAAACAGAAGAGCGCATCACTCTGCTGCATGGAGATCACTGGGAAGATGCAGCCTTCCGTTACCTACAAAGTCCTACATCAGTCAGCCCCAGTTTCCCCTACTCTGCTGAAGCCACATGGCCTCCTTGCTGTTTCTCATTAGCCTTGTTTAGGGGTTGAATTGTGTCCCCCCCAAAAGATATGTTGACATACTATAACCTCTGGGTACCTGTAAATGTGACTAATTTGGAAATAGAGTCATTGTAGATGGTTAAGATAAGGCTATTGGGGCGTCCTTATTAGAGAGGAGGAAGGCATGCGATGGTGGAGGCAGAGGCTGGGGTGATGGAAGCCAAGGAACACCAAGGATTGCTGGCCACCAGCAGAAGCCAGAAGAGGCAACAGGTATCAGAGGGAGCGTGGCCCCGCTGACACTGTGATGTGGGGTTTGTAGTTTTAGAACTGGAAGACGACAAACTTCAGTGCCTAGTTTGTGGCATAATACTTTGTTACAGTATCCCTAGGAAACAAAGACAAGCCTCAAATGTGTTCCAGTACTTGCTGGTCACTCTGCTTGAAAAACCCTTCCCCAGACAACCTCCCTCATCCGCCCGAGGTCCCCACTCAAATGCCACATGTGCAGAGAGGTGGGTCTGGCTGCACTATCAAACGAGCAGTTCCCGCCCCTCTCCATTCCTCCATCGCCTTTATTCTTCCCATGTCCCTAGCCATCCCTGACATCATGTTGTATATCTTTTATCTTTGTCATAAAATGATCATCTGCCTCGCCTTCTAGAAGGTAAGCTCCATGAGAGTATAGACTGCCCAATTCATTGCTGACTGCCCGGTGCCCGCTGCATGACCGACATAGAGTGGATTCCATACACGTTTGTTTCTTGAATGAATGAAGCACTTGAGAGTGTGGTTTGCATTTTTCTATTTCACTCTTTTATCCTCCACATTACCTGATATAACACTTTGCTCATGGTAGACAGTCAGTAAATATGTACAGACGGATTAATAAACCTGTCACCACCAGTGGGCCGAAGGCTCTGTTTGCTTAAGAAGGGTGAGTCAAAATGCATGTCATGTTGGCCTGGAGTTGGTGGCCTCTTTGTTGTAAAACGATTGTGGGGACGATCGATTGGATTTCTCCGAGTAATCATTATGCTTTACCGTTTGTCACAGACAGCCACTGTTTTTCTCCCAGAGTCTCCCCTCACGTCCCCCCCTTCCTTTCGTTCTTTTTCTGATTAAGGAATCAGAGTTGAATAATCTAAATTTAGTTTGTGTAGCTCAGAGGTGCCAATCATGGCAAATAATGAATTAGGGGATTCCCCCCCTTCCCTGAAGCATTGAGCTGAAACCAACAAATTCATTTTATGTAGGACCACAGACTGAACTCGGAGTGTTCGTCTGTGACAGGTGAGTGCTTTATTCACTAATTAAGTCACCAGGCCTCAGACAAACCCTCTCCCATGTGCTGGGGGTGCCGCTTATCTGGGTCAGCCCAGAGACTGTGCCTTTTCAGCCTTTTGTTTGCTAACGGAATTGGTATATAATTTTGTTAAAAATATGTAAGCCAGGGAAAAAAATGCACTAATATATATAAATAAATCTCATGTGGTTCTGCAAATTTCTTTAGCCTTTCAAGGGCTTTGATGGTAAGCCTGTGTTTAGAGTTCACAATTTCTGGTTAAGGACAGTGTTTTCTACCAATTTTGAAAAGGACCAATATAAAGCACATTTTATCTGCTTTCATCTTATAAGAACATAAACATTTACTCATTGGAAAGCTGTTATATTTGACATTTGTATGAAATGAGCCATAGATCAGGAATAACAATTGTTATGCTACTCTCTGTTGGGGAAAAATGGTGAAATTCTGTTTTCAGTTATAACCTATGAGTCCTTAATATGTGCATCAGGAGGTTTTATACACAAGGAATTTTGAATGAATGTTTAAGTCAGTAAAAATGAAAGTACAAGATGTGAATAAAATGAATGGTGTTAATTAATTTTTAAAAAATTATGTTGAGATATTTAATAAAGCATGTTTTTCTGCACAGATGCAAATTTATCCCGTCCCAACTGTTGATTTTGTACTGGTGAGATGTGGCACCTTTATGCCTTGTCACTAATCACGAGAGCTTCCCTGGGAGAGGCCAGAGCCCCCGTTATCTCCACCTAGCAGGAGGGGCCAGCACCCAGGATGGAGGGGGGGACTTATCAGGGGCCTCCCACAGGGGCTCAAACACCTAAAACCCCTGGCATTTTCTTATTCTCTAGCCTTGTCCACACTTCTTCCAGCATAGCGTTTCAAGACGTGTAGCCTATTTATGTAGTTTCTTTAGAAGAAATGGGCTCAGGCTGTAGGTAGAGAAGTATACTACCCACAAGGATCACTTCTTTAAAGGGCAACTTAAAACAAATATAATTTTGGTTATGAGGGTAGAAAATTAGCCAAATGTACAGGAAGGCAGTTCGATGCCTGGAGCAGGTTTTACTGCCCTTTTTTCAGGGAACATCTCCTGCTTGGATTTGAATCTCATGTAGATAACAAGAAAGGCAATCTATTTAATCTGACATTTTACACTGCGCTTATAACCAACCATAAGGAGGACTAACTTTAGTAAATAAACCAAGCCAATCAATAGCGCACATTTTAGCTACGGAAAACTGGTTTTCAACTCAACCTAGACTCCATCTTCCTGGAATGTTCCACAGGGCTTGGCCCTCACTCCCTTCATGCTTCTGCCTAAATGTCTGTGAAGACGTCTCTGATCCAAATTGCATTAGCCCCTCCCTTACCCCACTCCCTTACTTGGCTTCATTCTTCTTTCTAACGTTCATCATCCAAAATACTACATGTAGTGATTATTTACTGTGTCTCTCCTAACCCTCACGTTAGCCCACGTTCACGGCTGTTTTCCTAGTGCACATAGTAGGTGCTCGATACTTGTTCCATGAACGGATGATGCCTGAGACCTTTCTGTACCGAGCGCTGGTCTTGTATTCCACGATGCAGTGAACATATACGGCAGCGTGGGCTGGCGGGGGTGTAGGAATGCAGGCGTGGCTAGAAATGAGGGGGACGGGCCTTCCCGCTGTCCCTGTGTACGACATTGGGGGCGGGACAGGAGGCTAAATTGGGCAAGGGAGCGGATGTGATGCTGACTCCGCACCATAACACCCCGCCAAGACGTGCCCTAGCCAGGCTGGACTTCGCTTTTCCCAGGGCGCTCATGTTGAAAGTAGGTTTGCTTTCGGGTCTCACCTCTCAAACTTTGCTATTAATACATACAGATACTGCAGAGAAACTGAATTAATGACATAAGCGTCTAACATAAGATAATGTCTTTTTCTGTTCTGAAAGCAAAGCAAAACAAAACAGGGTCTGCACACTTGCGCTGTGACTCGGCAAGCAAACTGGAGAACTGAGGCAAAAGCATCCTTATATCTAACTAATAGTAAATGAAACGTCTAGAAAGTTCTTTGCTAAGTCATGGCTGCGGTTCCTGCCTTGGGCAGGTTGGCAGGAGCAACCTGGGCATCCGTCCAGCGCAACCAGGAATCCGGCAGTGCTCGCACCGGCCGGCGGAGGTGGTATGGAGGAGGTCCCCAGCTCAGCCTGCGACTCTTTCTCACGCGGGGGCGGCCCAGAGCCCGGGCGGGCTCTCGCGAGGGGCGTGTCTCCTCCGCCTGGCCCCGCCCCGGGGCTCCGAGCCCCGCCCCTGCCTGGGGGCAGCGAATGAGCGGGCGCGCCGGGACGGGGGCGGGCCGCGCGATATCGGGCGGCAGGGGACGCGGCGGGGAGCGCTCCCGGCTCTGCGTTGGCTGCGCGGAACTCTGAGCGCGCCGCCGCGGGAGGAGCCGGGGACTCGGGCCGCGGCTGCCCCGGGAATGCTTTCAGTCGGCGCCAACATGGCTGCGGCACTGCGGGCCGCGGGCGCCCTGCCCCGCGATTGGCGTAAGTGGGGCTGTCGCGGCCGCCGCCGGGGTCCCAGCGACGGCGGGGCGCTCCGGCCTGGGGGATTCCTGGAGCCGCGGCGGGCTGCCTGGGAGCCGTGGGCAAAGGGGCGGGTGGCATCGCGGAGAGCTGACCCGGACGGGCCCTCCCCCGGGAGGGGCGAGCGGAGCACCCAGGGCACTGACCGGGAGGCCGTCCGGAGTCCGGGAGGCGCGGGTTCGAGCCCCGTAGGTCAGCCGGGTGGCGGTGAGCAGTGGCTGAATTCCTCAGAGGCTTGGTTGTAATAACAAGATTGTAGGGATGACGGAAGGGAAGGTTTGTTAAGGGCCTGCCACAGAGTACTGTGAGGAAGGCATCGTCGTCATCACCACCGTGTGCATCTGCCCTGCAGTTCCCTGCCTACTGCCGAAAGCCCATGGCATCACTCACTCCTCCCTGGCAGCAGGACCCGCCTGGGCTAGTGATTTCTAGAGATACCTGGAGAACAAACGAGACGCAGTAACAACCTCATACATTTCTGATGCAAACTGGAAATATAGGTCGTGTCCACAGCATGAGCTGATGGGACTCTGGGTCAGACACACCTGGCTGGGACGGCATTTCCAACTGTGACACTTTGTGCAAGACACTTAGCCTCGCTTGAGGTTTGGTAAATGTAAAAGGAGAAAAATAATGCCTCATAGGCTTGCCACAGAGATTAGTAGGATGCAGGTGAAGCCGCTAACACGGTGCCTAGCACGCAATAGGTACACAGAGATCCTCAAAATGTTCACGGCGATTAATGTAAAAGACAGCCACAAATAAGATGCTTATGTACTGCATTTGAACAGTGACTGGACACAGGCCTGACTTATTTTTCTAAGAAGTTCCCTAATTCAACAGTCTGGTACCTACTTAGAGAGGGTGGAGAGAATCCACTCTGTACCTCCATATCTCATTGCAGGTGGCTTTGTTAGGAAAACGATAAGGACCCAGTGTACAATGAGGATAACTTACTGAGGACACTGGGGGATGAAATGCAGTTTCTTTTAAGAAGCAGCAGCAGTGCCAGGATTGAGGCTGAAAGAAGTGTTGAATGAATCTTTTCTTTCACCGACTTTCCTGTCGCAAATAAAGTCTGACAGGCTCTAGATTTGAGGTTATGGGACAATATGTGAAACTTTAAATTATCCGTGGTCTAGGTTATAAGTGGAAGGATTCAGAAACCATGGCAGAAGTAGATTTGAAGGCCATTTGTGTTACAGATTGTTTCGATTTTAAGGTGTAGTTGGCAATATATACTTTAATCACTTTGGTTAATAGGAAAGGATCAACATTATCTGGGTTGGGAAAAAATCGAGTAGTATTTCTGAAAATGACCTCTGAAAGTAAAAGTAGGGAAGCAAAGTTTTATACTCTTGTGTGTTTAGCATATTACATAATAAGAAGCTTCTTGGGGTGGACCATACTATTTATCTATATGAATTATTGTTTTTCTTTGTTCCTTTTTTTTATTATTATTCCAGGGTATTGTGAGGGTACAAACATTATAGTTACATTTTATGTCTTTGCCTCACCCAAATGCGGGTTAAAGGCATGCCCTTCCCTCCCTTTAGTGATCTCCGTGTCCTTTAGTTGTAATTTGCCCCCCATCCCCCTAATCCCTAGAGAGTATTTCTGCCATATGATCACCCTAGTGTTGATCAATTAGTACCAATTTGATGACTTTGTTCCTTTTTCTTTCCAAAATTTTTATACTGAGTGTATATGTCTTTTGTAATTAGAAAAAAATTTATAGGATAATAAAAAAGAGTTTTAGTGTTTAAATAAAAAACATTAGAATATTTTGGCTCCACTCTGGAAAACAACAATTCTTTTTTGAAGCAACCCCTCTCATTTTTATTAATAGTCGTAATATAGAACCTTATTTCTATTGTTAATTTTTAAAATGGTACATGTTTTTGTAAGTACTTTTTTT
>NW_012149396.1:6702805-6706964 GCF_000956105.1 Propithecus coquereli | reverse complement strand
TTGAACATTCTTAACCTCTTTGCTTAACCATATACAGTGTGGACTGTTCTTGGGGCTGGACATATTTTTTTCCCCTAATCTTCATAACAGCCCTGCAAGGTTAGCCTTATCACCATTTTACAGATGAGAACAGTGAGACGCAGTGGCTCAGTAAGTTGCCCAAGCACAGCCATACTGCTTGTTGGTCCTACGTGGGATTTCTACTCAGATCTCTCTGGCTCCAGAACACACATTCTACATTACACAATGCTGCCTGTGTCATCAGATTCTCTTCAGCTTTTTCAGGAGTCTCAGCTGGTCCTTTGAATGATTACTTTAAACTTCTTTAGCCTAGGCAAATGCTAATCATCTGGTAGGAGACATTTCTCTAGAACATTCTAGAACCATCTGGTAGGAGACATTTCTAGAACCTTCATTTCTCTAGAACCTTTAGATCATTAGGAGAGAGGAGTATTTTAGAGAAGTCCTTGAGGGGTGGTTGTATTATCCTTAAGTCCTGAATGGAAAGGTTCCCTTATTAGTAGCATCACCCTTCTCTCTGAGAATTTGGTCAACCATGAAGAAGAGAATATTGTAAGTAGGGGGCATGGCAATAGTTAAGCAGCTTTAAAAGCTATTGGCTCCCATATTGTACTAAGAAATCCTAATTTGCTAGTTGGAGAATCTAGTCTTTCCCCAGTTTCTTCCTCCCTCCTTTTTTTTTTTTTTTGATCTGAAAGAGGAAATGTTATTTTATTACAGGTTGAGTATTCCTTATGTGTAATGCTTGGGACCAGAAGTGTTCTCATTTCAGACTTTTTTAGATTTTGGAATATCCTTACACGTTGAACATTTCAAATCCAAAAATCCAAAATCTGAAATGCCCCAATGAGCATTTCCTTTGAGTGTCATGTCAGTGCTCAAAAAGTTTTAGGTTTTGGAGCATTTCAGATTTTGGATTTTTGGATTTGGGATGCTCACCCTGTACCAGCAATCCAATTATGGAATGCCAAAGTTTTATTCTCATACCCCATGGAATCTGATACAATCTCATTCATGTAAGGAATTGGGGACATTGCACCATGATTAAGAACCTGGTTAAATCTCATCATGTAGTTCAGAATTAAACTTATCTAAAATAAGGAAGGAGAAGTGAGTTGGTTTGAGACTTCATTTGAGTGGAATTGAACTTCTTTATGTAAATCTTTGCACTCCCACTTTGAGTTGGTGAAGATTGTTTAGCATAAGCTCATATAATTGGCTCTGTTGGGAGTACACAATCTATATAGTTGGAAATCTAAGTGGCCTGAAGATATCATTCTCTTATATTTTATAGACATCCTTGGTGATAAAAAAAATCAGAGCAGGTATAGTCCTTATCCTCTAGAAACTTAAAATTGGAACTAATGCTAGCACTAATCATATGGCATACAATGTAGAGTGTTTCACTTCTCTGCTTTAATCCTCATAAGCAAGGTGTCATCATTTTACAGCTGGGAAAACTAAGGATCAGAAAGATTATAACCTAGCCCCAGGTCATGTTACTAGTGGCAGAACTGGATTCAGAGTCAGATCTGCTTGGTCCACAGCCTGAATTCCTCCCTAGGACACATTTGCCTCGGGAGGAGGGTAGGAGACTGATTGTAAGCTGCTTTCTTACCTGCTGATTCAAGAATGGGGAAGGAGGTCATGTGTACAGATGGGGCTTGGTAGTAACAACAATGCCATCTCCAGTACCCACTGTATGGCTTCAGCTTCATTTCACTGGATGTTTAAGGACCAACACTCTTTGTATGACAACTGAGTATGGCACAGGGACTCCTCAATTCAAGTGGCTTCTCCAGGCCCATTACTAAGTCTCATGGGGCCCAGGACAAGAGTATACATGGAGACATATATATCATATGTGGGATAACAAGCTAATGGACTGTGAAATATGTTCCATCCTCCTACATTGACAAATAGACCTTCATAATGATTTGGAAGGATGAGCTCTCGAACTTTCTAGAGCTCCTGTAGAAGTGTAGAGGCCTTGGCACAGTTGCCTCTGACCCAGTGGCTTTCCTGCTTCTCTTCCCACCACCGCTCTTTCTTGCCTTGTGCCGAGGCTTGCGCACACACACATGTGGACGCTCCAGTCTTCACATTGGCTTCACAAGGCTTCACTCTTGCTCCTGCCCTGAATGACTCGGTCGCTCTTCAGGTCAAAAATTGGTCACACTGATGGCGTAATCTGCCCTCGGGAGGATGAATCTAGGAAAGAGGCCTGTACAGATCCTGGAAGTGGGTGAGGGGCTTTGGGGACAGGGAGTTCTGGGGTCCTGGGAGCCTGGTCTGGCATGTGGGGCATGGATAGTGGGAGAGGCATGTCCCCTTGGCCGTGTGGACTGGACATCCTGTGGGGTGGGGTGCAGTGGGAGGAGGGCCAGAACAGGCCTGGAAAGCAGAGACCCCCTTTGCCAGTACCCAAGGGCAACACTGGGGTTCTCAGTTGTAAACAGATGAGATGTGCAATGCATTGAAAACTGACCCAATTTCCACTCCCTAAATCGGTGGCTCTTCACCTTTTCTGCGGGCCCTCCCCTTTCTCGCGAGCAGCATACTACTATCGGTAATGTCATGATGTGCAGTGCTTCTGAGGAGGGATCGCAGCAAAATCTGCAGCCACAGCAGGGAGAGGAGGTGCGTGTCATTTCTAAGGAGCCTCCCTGCAGCCCTCATAAGCCGTCCTAGGGGGCGAGCCCCCAGCCCCTCCCCTTGGAGCGGCCCTAGGTGCCTTTAGCTGCCTGCAGAGAAATGCTAGGGAAATCATCTCTGCTGTCGCATCTCTTTAAACTTTAAAGCCAGGAATTATGCTCTGAGGATCTCTTCAAAAGAAATTACTTTCCAGCTAGATTTCATGCTAGCACTTTAATTTTTGTCACAGTGGTGTACGGCCTCGTGAGGGCCTGCCAGCCATGGAGGTGCAGGTCGGGTGCCGCAGCCGCCACCGCCGCCACGGGAGCAGCCCAGCATGCCAAGAGTGCACAACCTCAAGTTCAACCGGAGAAGAGGTATGAGCCTCATGTCAGGTACAAATAAGGCTTTCTCTTTACTGATGCAAACACCAGTAGATACAGGCTGCCTAGGAGGAAAGGCGCTGGGAAAACCCAGTACGTACGAGTAGTATGTTATTTTCTTGGTATCCTTTCAGTAGCTGTTAACCCACAGATTTTATACGTCTCCCCACCTCTGCAACAGGGCTTTTGTTAAAGGACATATAGTTGAGTACAAACAGTCTGCAAGTCATGTGACAGTTTGGTTCTGGACTATGTCATGTAACAAATTATATATATGCTGCAAATGTATTTATGAACCTAACATAATTATGCCTATGAAATGTATGTTCTGTACAGAATAAATAATAATCCACCAAGAATTTCTATAGGAAACTCTGCCGTTGTTTTTCGTCTATTAACACAGTGAACATAATTATAAATGACATAAGATGATTTATAGTTTATTAAAGCGATCAAGTACTCGTTTCCGACCTCACCTCTTCCGTTTGCGGGTGGCTGGCAGCAGGCGTGACGTTGTTGCTGTGCCCTCTTCAGTAGCAGAAGCCACAGCTATCCCCCAGTCTTCCTCTGTGCGGAGGCCACAGAAGGCTGTGCACGGGGAAGTTATTTAGATGAGTGCGTAGGAACAGCATGCTTTAACGCGAGGCAGAGAGGAAGGAAGAAAGTGACCTGTTTAACTCCTGACCTTTCTGCCAGACCAGCCATTTCTCTGTGAAAGTTGTGCAACTAGGAAAATAAAACATTCTTACTTTGTGTTTGTTATTTTTCATGTGTGATCGTGGGTACATGGATTCAGTAAAGTGCAGTTTGTCAGGGATAGAGTGTTAGGGGTGGGGCCCTATGTCGTCTCTGCCTGGCAGCGTGCCAAGCGGGCGCCATTCCTCTGTGCCACCACCAGCCCCTCTTCCCACTTCAGCCACTGGAGTAAGTATTTGGTATAAATCAAAGGAACTAATTCAGTGTAGAACCCTGGAAGAAAAATTATTTCACTGCTATATTATCCTAGTGGCAAAAGTCAATAATATAAATAGTCTTTTTTTTTTTTTATTTCAGCATATTATGGGGGTACAGATGTTTAGGTTACGTATGTTGCCCTTGGCCCCCCCCCCCGCCAAGTCCGA
>NW_012149396.1:6695865-6701671 GCF_000956105.1 Propithecus coquereli | reverse complement strand
AAAAATCTTTAAAAAAACCCATATTCTGTTAAGTAACTTCATATCATATTTATACAAAAGAAATGAGTTCATTTCAGAAAATACAGATGGGGCAGAAAAAGATTGAAAAAAATGGCTGATGATCTTACCACCCAGTATTTTGTCTCTCTGTCTATTAATAGTCACTCAGCATATATTTAGCAAAATGTGACAATACTATACTTAATATTTTTATAACTTCCTCTTTTTATTTACTGTGTTATCATATAAATAATTGTTTTACTTTATTTTCCATAGCTTAAGAGCAATTTATTTATCCCATCCCACATTTTGGGACACGTGGATTGTTTCTAGTTTCTCCATGTTAGAAATGGTAAAGCGATGAGTATCTGTGGATCATTCTGATGCCAGACATCATGAAGGCATTTTGCTGCTTAATGCTTACGCAGGACTAAACTGGAATACTAGACTAGACACTGTACTAGATTAGGGGTTGATAGACTTGTTCTGCAAAGGATTAGGTAGTCAGTTTTTCAGGGTTTGTAGGCCAAACCATCTCTTTTGTGGCTGTTTGTTCAACCCTGTTGTTGTAATGTGAAAGCAGCCATAGATAGTACGTAAACAAGTGAATGGGGCTGTGCTCCAATAAAACTTTATTTATAAAAACAGACGGTGTGTGTGTTTGCTTGTGCGTGCAAATTTGGTACACGGGCTGTGGTTTGCCCAAGTCTGTTCTAGAGGCAGTGTAGGTGCACAGGCCAATTAGGTTTAATGAAGAGCTGGAATTTTGTTACTTCTTCATGATGCTGACCATATACGGTAGGATAGAATTATTGTTCCTTTATTAATTGATGAGCTTAAGTTTCCTGTTACATACATTTAATAGTTTAAAGGAAAAATCTCGTGTTTTGAGAGTCATAGAATTTAAAAATGGTGCAACATTGAAACCTTTTCAGGTGAGAAGTTTTAAATGTGTTTTGCTATGTACACTTTTATGTTGAAACAAAGGGAATGTGACTGTTTAGACCCTGGTCTCAGGTGTGCTCTGTCTGGAGGAGAGAAGAGATGGAGACCCTTGACTAAAGCTTGCACTTCACATTCTGGAATAGAGGGGTGTCGGGCCAGGGCTTACTAATGCACTATTTGTCATGCACAACACAGTTTTGAATTAAGTGCATGTGTTTTTAGGCATTTTCAAATCGTGGCATCTCTTTCATGTATAAGATCAACATGGGTTTGCAAGACCATGAGCAGGGCAGAGTAACATCCCCTTTCAAGCCACTCTTGTTCTGAGCTCAGGTGTTATAGATGAAAAGCAGTTCTAAATCCCGTTTGCACATTGATACCCTCTGTGGCTTAGGTAAGTCTTTTAGCCTGGGGTTTTTAAACCAGTAATCTGTTAACTGGCAGCAATCCATGGGAAAATGCACTTAATTTATTGTGAGTCACAGATTTTGAGGGTAAAAGACAGGATCCCAGGAGAAGACTGGTGGTCTAAGTAGAAAGATTAAGGAAATATTACAGTTTCACAAAATAACGCATCTGGAATTTTCAGTTATCAAGGAAAGAAAACTCAACACCACTGTTAATATAGTGATGGGACTTGTGGGTGGAAAAGTTATATACCAATGACATCTTTAGTGTAGTTCCTTGGTTTAGTGAAAAGGGGATTAAACTCTTCCTCTGAGATAGTGGTTCTTAGTAGCGGGTAGGGGACATTTTTGACTTCCAGGACAAATTTGGCATTGTCTGGAGACATTTCTGGTTGTCACAACTGGGGTGGGATGTGTGCTATTGCCATCTAGTAGGTAGAGGCCAGGTGTGCCATTAAACATCCCACATTGCACAGGACAGTCCTCTACAACAAAAGATTATCCAGCTCAGAACGCCAGTAGTGTTGAGACTCAGAAACCCTGGTTTGAGACAATGATGTGAAAAGTGATCTTAGTTAATGTTTATAGTGGGGTCTAAATTAGAAAATCCCTGACCTCGTCATTGTAATGTAACATTTCCCCTTCCCCAGGAATTGGTTCTTATTCTGAAAATTTAGGCTGAGAGTTCAGATTTCTACCTCGTTCTTCATCTACGCTGTGTTTGAACAAGAAAACAGTTTCCACCTGTATAAATTTAACACACTCTGTTGCCTTACATTATTGCCAAACTTTAACAGCTGCTTAAAAATTGCCATTAAGATGCCATCATAATATCATTAGTTTTAGAGCACATTAAGAACAGTCTTCCAAATGAAAGCCGTCTCGGCAGGGTTGGTTTAGTCACTGCAGTAGTCAGAGGTAGTCTGATGTGGGAGATTTAGGAAGTGGACCCCTCACCGTTTATAATAATAGTGTTTTAGATAAACTTCGCTAGTTATTTCTCAGCTGCTTTATCAAGAGTAAACGAAGGGTATAGTCATACAATGGAATATTATTCAGCAACAAAAAGGAATGAAGCACTGATTCGTGCTGTGACATGAGTAAACCCCGAACATTTGTGCTGAGTGAAAGAAACCAGACACAATCGTGCAATTCCGCTGCTATGAAATGTCCTGAATAGGCAAATCCATAGATCCAGAAAGTAGCTTGGTGGTTGCCATGGTGAGGAGAGAAAGAGTAGGGAGTGGCTTTAATGGATACAGAGATTCTTTGTGGGGTGATGAAAATGTCATAGGATTAGATAGTTGTGATGGTTTCAAAACCTTTTGAATATATTAAAAACCACTGAGTTGTTCAGTTTAAAATGGTGAATTTTATGTTATGTGAATTATATCTCAATTTTTTAAAATGCAAAAAAAAAAACAAACAGAAGAATGAATGTAAGAAACACTCCTTGTCCTTTAGTTTCTCCATCGCTGCCATCATGTGGCTACTTGTTCATGGAGACCCACAGACCTCTGGGTCTGTGTAGCCCAGCTCAGACTCTGAGTCTCTCGTCATGGCCTTCTGGTGGCTCCCAGAGGCACTTGGTTCTGCTCTGGTGTCACCTTGCCTGCTGGTGGGGTTTAGGAGTGAAAACTCCTGGCCTGGCTCACTTTGGACTGTGTAAGCTGCAAAGCTTGATCTGGATTTTAGAAGTTCATATTTTGCATAGTACTTTTGTTTTTTGATTTCCCAGAAGCTGCTTGACTTGAAACTTTTGTTCCAGAGTTTTGCTTTCTTTTTGCTTTTTTTTTTTTTTTGAGACAGAGTCTCACTCTGTTGCCCGGGCTAGAGTGCCGTGGCATCAGCCTCGCTCACAGCAATCTCAAACTCTTTGGCTCAAGCAATCCTTCTGCCTCAGCCTCCCGAGTAGCTGGGACTACAGGCATGCACCATCATGCCCGGCTAATTTTTTTCTATATAGTTTTAGTTGTCCGATTAATTTCTTTCTATTTTTAGTAGAGACGGGGTCTCGCTCTTGCTCAGGCTGGTTTCGAACTCCTGAGCTCAAGCATCCTCCCGCCTTGGCCTCCCAGAGTGCTAGGATTACAGGCGTGAGCCACCGCGCCCGGCCTCTTTTTGCTTCTTTTTGCTCATTCAATGCTTGATTCTGTAGCCTGGGACTAATTTGAATGTTAGCCCCATTTCTTGCAGGAATTATCTAAGCAGTGGATTTGCATAAAGGACAGAGAGGTGAGTGTGAAGTGAGAGATGTAGTTTATCATCACAGGAGACGTGGAAGGAGTAAAGGTGAGTATTGGAGAAGAAAGCAGAGTAGCAGGCAATGGTTTAAGTCAGTAACCATTTAATTTAATAATTGTCTAAAGAGAAGAGAGCAGATGAAAGCGTGAGAGATGGGCCGGTACTATACTTTTAAGATTTAAAATGGTAGGGGAGCCCTTGTCTGTGTATAATAGAACTTACCATGTGCCAGAACATGCTGAGTCACTGAGTACGTTACTCACTGAATTCTCTGTTTGCTAGTATTTGGCTGAGAATTTTTGTATCTCTGTTCATGAGGGATATTATTCTATAGGTTTCTTTTTTTGTTTTGTCTTTTCCTGTTTTGGTATCAGGGTGTTACTGGCTTCATAGAATGAGTAGGGAGGAGTCCTTCCTTCTTGGTGTTATGGAATAGTTTCTGTAGGATAGGTACCAGTTCTTTGTAGATCTGGTAGAATTCACCTGTGAATCCGTCTGGTCTGGGACTTTTTTATTACTGTTTCGATCTCACTGCTCATTATTGGTCTGTTCCGGGTTTCTGTTTCTTCCTGGTTCAGGCTTGGGAGGATGTGTGTTTCCAACAATGTATCCATTTCCTCTAGGTTTTCTAGTTTATTTGCATAGAGGTCTTGGTAGTAATTCCGGATGATTTTTGTATTTCTGTAGTATCAGTTGTAATGTCTCCTTTTTCATTTCTGATTGAGGTTATTTGAGTCCTTTCTCTTCTATTTCTGGTTAAACCGGTTAGTGGCCTATCGATTTTGTTTATCTTTTCAAAGAACCAATTTCTTGTTTCATTGATCTTTTATATTGTTCTTTTTGTTTCCATTTCATTTAGTTCTGCTCTGAGCTTTGTTATTTCTTTTCTTCTGCTATCCAATGAATTCTCAAAACAGCTTTTTGAGGTGGGTGGTGGACTCTGTTTTCCAGATGAGGAAACCTGAAGTTTGGAGGGGTCAGGCAACCTGTGCATTCACATGTACGGGTCCTTCAGCCTCAGGACAACTTTAGATTTCTGCGTTGCCTCTCAGTACCTAAAGAATTGGATCTTTGTTCTGGCTGACACTTTAATAGGGAAACATTTCAAGCCAAGTGAACAATGTCATGGGTGGAACCGAGAGATAAAGGTGAGAGTCTGAGCTGGGACTGTGGAGGCCTCATGTATTCCCAGATGGATAGCTGAGTGATGGCAGCAAAAGGAGGTATAGGTTTTGACTTTTGCATCAGGCAGGTTAGATGGGAGTTTGCTAGCCGAACCAAGATTCTACCCTAGAGGATAATACAACGTGTGACAAATCAAGTGTTTTATTTTATATAGGAAGCCAAAAACAGGAATACTAATGCTAAACATGGGAGGCCCTGAAACCCTTGGAGAAGTTCACGACTTCCTTCTGCGGCTCTTCTTGGACCGAGACCTCATGACACTTCCTATTCAAAAGTAAGATACACATAAACACCCGCACTGTTTTGTAATGTGTGCAAGGCATTTTGCCTTACACATATCTCTCAACTCTTTAGTTTCAAAAAAATAAGCAGTTTTAATGCATACTTGGTAATGGTCAGGGCAGCAGCATTAGTTTCTGTTGGGTATCAGAAGGATATGATCTTGGAAGAATTGCAAGGGAGAGAGAGAGCAAGTTAGTGAGGATTCTCCTTGAGCCCTTTCCTTCCCAGAGCCCTAGAAATTGCAGTTGTCTTGACGCAGCCGAAGCACCTTTAAAGATTTTTAAAAATATATTTGTGCTTTGCACTCTGATTAACATGCAGGGAAGCGATAATTATTATTCATTTGTACCACGAATGTGGATTGTTGCTGTCCGCCTTCTCTTCCTTTTCTCATCCTTCCTTCTCTCATCCTTTTCTCCCTTCATCCTCTCCTTTTTTCTTTCAAAATAGGTTTTTGTAATGAAAAATGCCTGTGATAAAAATGCAAATAGTGTAAAAGTATTTAAAGCAAAAAGCAAGTGTGCCTTTCACCTTGAACTCCATCCTCCCAGTCACCCACCCAGACGTGAGCACTGTTACATCCAGAAGTAGTCCCTGTGTATCCAACCATGGATAAACACACACACACACACACACACACACACACACACAGACACACACACACACACACACACACACACACGTCCCCTCCCCACTTTGTTACAAAAATGCAAACGTGCTTATGCACATTGTTTAGCACTTTG
>NW_012149396.1:6682762-6695410 GCF_000956105.1 Propithecus coquereli | reverse complement strand
TTTTTTTTTAAATTAAGAGGAATGTATGCTTCCTGTGTCTTACATCCTAGTTCTTGTTAGGTGCAAGATCAAAACGTGTTAAGATAGTAGCTAGCACGAACCCAGGGTTCTCTGCATGGGAAGTCCTGAATCTTCAGGGTGTGCTGCTGGAACAACTCGTGGAGCAGGGGTGGCTATTCCTCAGAGAGTGTCTAGCTCTTGCTCTCTCATCTACACCAAGACAGCTGGTTGTCGTCAGTGACCTCCAGCTTCTAATTTTAAAAGCTCAATTTTGTTAAGCTGTTCTTCAAATCTTGCTTATCTTTTTTTTATTGAGGAGAAAATGTTTCTCAGGTTGCTAAGGTGGAATGAAATCCACTTACCTACATGTTAAATAATTTAGTAAGCTGGCACCATTCATCGCCAAACGCCGAGCCCCCAGAATTCAAGAGCAGTACCGTAGGATTGGAGGCGGGTCCCCCATCAAGATGTGGACTTCCAAGCAGGGGGAAGCCATGGTGAAGCTGCTGGATGAGTTGTCCCCCGCCACAGGTATGCTGTTTCTTCGTTAACATATCACACTAGGTGTGTTCTTTGAAAGTAGTCATGAAATTCAAAACGGTATCGGATGCCAAATGCTTTCTTGTACCGGCAACTCTTGATTTGCGGGGATTTCTACATAATACATGATCACTTTGCTCAGCTCTTGAGGCATTATCCTTTGATTGTATAGCCTTTTCCATTACTTCTTCTTCTTCTTCTTCTTTTTTTTTTTTTACTTTAAAAAATATTTCAATAAATCCAGGGGGTACAGTGGTGTTTGTTACACGGATGCATTGTGTTATGATGAAGTCTAGGCTTTTAGTGTACCCATCACCAGAAGAGTGTCCATTGTACTTTATAGGTGATTTTTCATCCCTCATCCCCCTCCCATACTCCCCCCTCCCGAGTCTCCAAAGTCTTTTATACCCATTACTTCTTATGTTACAAATGAAAAAGCTAAGGATTTGGAGCATTAGTTTCAAAAGGAAGTTCAAGATGTTTGTTCAATTGAGCTAGATTATAAGACACAAGTGACATACCATAAATAAAAGATGCATGTATCATTGTGCTGGAAAGAAATCTTTGGGAAATGGATTGAGGCTGCTGCTATTGCCTTTTCTTTCTGACTGGATAGCTAATTAGATCAGCATTTAGAGCAGAATTAGCTAGTTATCACTGAAGCTGCAAGACACTAAGCAACTTTCAGCAATTGCATTCAGCTTTTGGCAACACCACTATTGTAAGGTCCTGAAGTGCTTGCTGCGTTGGATATAGCACTAAAAAGAGGATTGTACACATCTGGTAATTTCCCTCTGAAAACCTCTAGTAGAATAATAATATGTAGAATGAAAGCCTAAATGCACGAATGACCTACCAGCGCCATATTGAACACATTCAAGATACAATTGATTGCAGGACACACCATTGTTTTTGTAGTACTAAGTACTAAATACTAGACTGCCCTCTCATGCCTGTTTGCTAGAGAACAAACTCTCTAGGCATTACTAGTTTATTGTGGTTTAACATGAATCAGAGTGGCAATTGCTGTGCTGTCTTTAGTAGAAAGAGAAGGCAGAAAGGTGCCCTTTTTATTTTCCTGTTTACGTGTTGCTATAGTGCCCATCATTACAAGGAGCCCTAGGGAGCCAGGTGTGGTGACGCATGCCTGCAGTCCCAGCTACTCCAGAGGCTGAGGTGGGAGGATCGCTGGAGCCCAGGAGTTCGTGGATGCAATGCACTGTGATTGTGCCTGTGAATAAACAGCCACTGTACTCCAGCCAGGGCAACACAGCAACACTCTGTTTCTAAAATAAAGTAAGAGGCCTAGTAGAGTTGTCAGACTTGAAAAAGGAATAGAGACAGAAGAGTGTGCTCCCCACCTTCTCCCGTCTCAGTGGTGAGACTTTTGGGTTGTGCAGGCCAGCCGTGGCCTCAGCCTCCCAGTTTGGCCTGGAAAGAGTCCTTGGAATGATCTGGGTTTTACCCAATGTCCTACTTACTATCGAATGTCTTATCATTTTAATATGTGGCCATTTAGCGCAAAGAGAGGAAGTCACAAGCAGGTAGCTTCTAGGATTAATTATTCTCTGCTTTGGTAGGGACGAAAGAATAATAATATTCACTCTATATTTACATAGTCAAAATTATTGTAAAAGTGATTTAAAAAAATAATTCAGTGCTTAAGCATTCTATCCTATAGAGACTTATTTTGAACAGTCCATTATTCTTTATTATAACTTTGGGGATAAGTTTCATGTGTCCACGGAGCACGGATCAGCTCAGTGGCTTGCCTGTCCAGTCACTAAATCATCCCTAATGCAGCAGGAAATGGTCTTTCCTCCTTTGCTCGTTCCGCTCACTTGCTTGCTTACTCACCTACGCGCTCTTTCATCCCTTAATTCCCACATCCATCCATTCTTCATTTATCCGGCCACCGCCAGGCATCTGTAAGCACTGAGCACGAGTCTGGGAGAGTAGTGAGTGAGCCACGCCCTTACCTTCCTGGAACTGTGTTTGCTGGTACTTTTCACTGAGGCAGGCACTCACTGCTCTTGGGGGCTACTTTTGGCTTCCCTGAATCTTGGAAGCTTGTCCAGGGTCTGCGTCCTGGGTGGGCGTTGGTACTGATGCCCCTTTGTCATATCACCATCTTCTGTGGCCCACACTTGGGACCCTCTGAGGCAGCAGGCAGGGTGCATTTCGGCCTTCTCCTCGAGGGGTAGATGACCACTTAATCATTACAGCAGACCTGCTTTTGGAGTATGGCAGTGGCATTGAATAAGACCCAAGATCACCCATTCATTCAGCAGCCCATTGAATGCCCGGCACTGTTTGGCGCTGCTGTTCAAAGTCGAAAACCATGGTTTATACTTACAAGAAGCTTCCAGTCTAGTGGAATCTTAATACTTCAGGTCAGTCTGCTCAAGGGGCAGAGAGAGAGTCTTTTGGAAACTTACTGGAGAGATGGTGTCCAAAGCATTCATGAAGGCTGATGAGCACGCAGTGTGAATGTGGGATACATGAAATAGTCTCAAGGCTTGGAAACTTCATGGGAGAATTTTGCATTGAAGACCGAGAAGACCACCGAGCATGGCTCTGTGGCTCTCTCAGGGGCTCCCCACATTGCCCAGAAAAAGGCTCCTTGTCCTGCTGCTCACACTTCGCCGTGTGGGCATGAAGCCGGGTGCTGAAGACCAGGTGCCCCTCTGGGTGGGACCAGCACAGTGACTTCCCTCCCTCCCTCACGCCCTTCCTGTTTCTCTGCTTTCTTTGTTTCTCTCTCACCATCTCTCTCTCATTCCTCCTCCCTTCTGATCCTTTCTTTCCTATACAGTTAGAAAGTTTACTTTTGAACTACTTCTATTTGCTTATTTCTAATCAAGAGAAATTCTCTTCAGGCAAGAAAATGTGGTGATTGCAAACAGATAAAAATGTTGCATGCTGTCATTTTTTAGGGATGTAGTTGTTGCTTGGTGGCCAGTGTGGAAGTTTTGAGACTTGCACTGGCCTTGCATGGAGTTGACCAGTTACCTAAGGCGGTGAGTTAGATTGGGGATCTGGCTTGGAAGTGGTTTCGTACAGTTGCACCGCATTGCGGAAATGTAGGGAGTAGAGTAGGAGATAGATGAGAAGTGTAATCATCTGATGAAAAGTCTAAATCTGAAATCTTCACTACAGTTTCATTGTTTAGATTGTGGCTGCTTGGATTGAAGCTGTAAGTAACGGCTACTCAGTGAAATAATCCAGTTCTTTACAGGATGCAGTGTGGGGAGCAACGGGGGTTCTTGTTCACAGGGTGCTGCCTTCGTGGTCGTATGACTTCAGGCAGTTCGCTTACCTCACTGAACCTCATCTCAGAAGTGGGATGATAATAGAACCAATTTTTAGGATTCCTGTGAAAATTAAATACCGTCTGCGGGTATCCAGGCTAGGTCAGTGAGTCGTGTATTTTAGGCTCCCTCTGGCCAGATATGCCCACCAGATGTGCCAGCCAGATGTGGTGCTGGTTAGCATCAGAGAGGCTCCTTCCCCTCCCTGCGTCCTGCTAGGGACAGCCAGCTACAGTGTGAAACCCACCCTGACAGGCAAGGGTCCTTCGTGAACACTGTTTGCTGGTTCCTCGGGATGGGCACAGTCAGAGCACATTGCCGCTTTTTCTAGAATATGTCCTTAGAAAGCATTTCGAAAACATTATCTCTTCTTTCCAGAATATTTTACTCTCTCTCGCTTTAAAATGTGGTCCCCCGCCCTGCCTTTATCTGCAAGGGCAGCCTCTCCACCTCTTAGTCTGCACCGTTTGAGGAACTTCCAGGCCCCGGGCGTTAGACTGCAACCTTCAGATACTGGACAGGTGAAAAGAGTGCAAGAAGCTGCTTCATCTGCAGCATTGGGAGATCTTCCTATGGCAGTCTGATAATCGTATTGTTTCAAAGTAGATTAGAAAGCAATTTCCGCTGGCTTGCTAAACCTCAACTCAGATCACCATGGGTTGCTTAAGTGGACTTGGTGGTGTTGTGATAGCTGGCAGTTTTAGCATGAAGCACATAATCTTTGAACGATCAGTCATTTGGAGTTTGCTCAGAGGGTCGTGTTCTGTGCTGTGTTTTAACTGCTCCTCACCATCTTTGTGCAAGAGAGCATAAAATCGGTGGCCTGGAAGGAACGGCGAGCTGAAAATGATTCTGTGTATACCGCTTCCTTCCTCGTTTTGCAATCCCCACCTGAGAATACAGAATCAGACCACCCTTCCCATACACATACGCACTTCTCTCGCCTAACAGCACCCTGCTTCTGGCCGTGGTAATGTGTTCCGTTATTTCAGAGTTCCTTGGATCAAGTTATGAGGAGTGTTATCATGTGCATGTCCTTGTATATATGAGATAAACTCCTGTCTTTCCCTTCACTTTAACCTACATGATTCTTGTGGCAGTTTTGTGTCATGTTCGTAGTTATAGCCCTTGCTAACGCTCCGGACGGTAACATCATCTTGGTTTTCTTATTACTTGACATTTATGTAGTGTATTCTCAATATCATCCCTGAGTCTAAGATATGCGTAATCCTATAAAAAGACAAGGACATGAGACCAAATAACTTTAGGAAACTTTCAGTTTTATGATTCTATAAAGGCCTAAGAAATTGTGTGATGTGGATGCTTTTGAAATATAGGAAAGAAAGATGCAAAAGGATAAAAGAGAAGATAATAATAGAGGAGGGAGTTGGTGGAGTGACAGGGGGAGCACAGAAATATATAGCAAACATGGACCATTTAGGTGCAAAGAACAATTGATTAGTTAATTAATTAGACAGGGTCTCACTCTGTCACCCAGGCTAGAGGGCAGTGGTGCATTCATAAGCTCACTGCAGCCTCGAACTCCTGGGCTCAAAAGATCCTCTCGCCTCAGCCTCCCGAGTAGCTGGGACTGCAGGCGCGCACTACCGTGCTCGGCTAATTTTTTAATTTTTTGTAGAGACAGAGTTCTCACTATGTTGTTCAGGCTGGTCTTGAACTCTTGGCCTCAAGTGATCCTCCTGCCTTGGCCTCCCAAAGTGCTAGAATTACAGGTATATGCCACTGCACCTGGCCAAGAACAATTAGTTTAAATCCCACTTGGTGCCTCCAATTTAAGCATTGTTATATATGTATATAAAATGACGAGAATCATTTTAATCATTTGTTATTGTTGAACTTTTATCATGTATCCAGAGCTCTTGCATTTGTTTATATAAACGAGGTGGCCTGGAGGATAAGGGAACTGGGTGACAGGACAGGCTGGGGGTGAGGAAGGAGCATGGGCTTTGGGGTGGGGACCCAGGCTCTAATTCCAGCTTGACCACCTGCTAGATGTGACTTTGGGCAGGTCAGTTAACCTTTTGAGTCTCTTGTTTTCTTATCTGAAAAAGGGTTTAAATGAGAAAAAAAAAATGCCAAGTGTCTACCTTGGTGTCCAGTAAGCAAGAGGAGTTTATACTTTGTGAATAAGTGTTAGTTTCCCCTCCCTTCTCTTGAGTCTCTCCTATCCCAGCCAAGAACAGAGAATTAGGAACAAAAGCTTGAGTTTTAAAAACCACCGTGCTAAATAAAGGTGTATGGGTGAGGTGTTGATCCCAGAAAATTGTGATTAAAAGTGCATGTACCAGCCGACGAGTGGATAAGATCCAAGGAGTACTCTCAACTTGCTTACGTTATCAGCACCATGGGAAATTAGGTGAACTGTTTCTCTATTGGGCATGGCATTGTCTTTGGTGACTCCGAGGAATCTATATAAAGATTAATACTTTCTCCTTCCCACATGTGCTTCCTAATAGCCCCTCACAAATACTATATTGGATTTCGGTACGTCCATCCTTTAACAGAAGAAGCAATTGAAGAGATGGAGAGAGATGGCTTGGAAAGGGCTATCGCTTTCACGCAGTATCCGCAGTACAGCTGCTCTACCACAGGTAAAGGCGTCTCTTTGACAGCAGGAAGGAAGGCATGGCCCAGGCAGAAACAGCCAATGATAAGTTATTTGCGATTAGAATGGCAAATCTGTTTCCTTAAAGCACCTTTAAACATGAGAGTTCAGGTCAGTCCATTTGAAATCTCATGGTTCATCTGTCCCTTGAGTTATTGGCCATTCGGCTGGGAATTACAAATTGGTGGGTGGAAGGCAGTGGCTGGGAGCGTTCAGTACTTTAATGCCATCGTATAATGGATCAGTAATGAACCTTAAGCCACTCTCTAGGTTTGTATAATAAACCTTTTTATAGCTACCCCGATTTTCTTATTAATGGAGCAAAGGTGATAGCTGTTTCCATTTTGAAAGCAGAGATGCCCATATTACATGGGAAATACTGATGTATTTTTTGTTGTGCTTCAGTTGTGGATTGGTTGCTGGTAAAACTAAAGCCCAGTTTGGGATTCCCTTTGCAAACTCCTCTCAGGGTTCCTGATTTTGGAAAATGTTTGTACTTGTTGTTTCCTAAATATTTAAGTGGAGCTGGAGATGATCTGTGTTTGGCAATCTCTGTATCATTCATCGTAGGCAAAGCTTCTTCTGTCACCCACACATACATTTGTTTGAATTCTATTCCAAGGATTGAGGTCAGCATATTTTTACTCCCAAATTGCTTTGGGATATGAATGCATGTTATTTCTATAACTATATGAAGAAACAAAAGGTTACTGGAAGAAATATTCAGAGCTCATTTTGTGCCTTAAATATTTGTTCAGAGCACCTGTTAAAATGCCTGAGTTCTCAGACACTCTCAAGAGTTTGAATTGTCATTTCTTTGGGAAATGTACCACTACAACTTCAAAATATCTGGTAATGTATTATTGGAGAATGAGTCTGATCTTGTGAATTTTTAAGCTATACTTTTGCCTTGCCTTAAAAAATATACCTCAACATGTAAATATCTGCTCTCAAAATTAGATAAGTTGAGATTATTATTTATATGACACAGGATTGACTATGGTTTTCATTTCACAGTTGGCTCTAACAGTGTGTTCAAAGCTTCAGTGCATGCTCGGTTTTTCTCTAGTGTATCTCCTACATAAGGATAGGCACATCTTTACTCCCAAGCTGTGAAAGCCTTTGGGAAGCACGTTAATTCTTTGTGGCCACTAGAGTATCGTTTATCTGTCACGAGTTTTAGTCATGTACTTTTGTGGCAGAGCTGGTGTATTCTATTAATATCACCAGCAAATTTTTCAGTTATATTTTCCCCTTCTTAATGACTTCTGGTAGTTTATCAAATATTTCCAAGTGACCCAAAAGAGCTATTGTAGCATCCAGAAACCCTTTTGCAAATCTGAAAATGACATCCACCTGTGAAATGCAGTTTGCAGTGCGAATATGGCAGTGACTACTTTGTGATTTCTGGAGAGGCTGTTTTTGAACCTTGAATGGAGTCAGTTTGGATTCTTCTGGTTCACTATATTGTACTCGCCAAAGTTGAAACTGCTTATTTTTTTTGAAAGTTGAGTCTTAGCCTAAGAGTACATTTGATTTAAAATATGCCTCTGTCCTGACTAATATGTTAAATTGGAGAACTAGTTCTTGTAGTTCGAGAACCCCATGGATTGGCGGTGGGAAACGAGGAAATGTTTTAGGCCTTGCCCTGTGTTAAGGTTGAAGGAGAAGCCTCATGTTAGAATTGGTTTCATAGGATTAAGATTTGGCTTCCTTGCCAGCTCCTCTAGGCCAGGAAAAAGTTGTATTTGGTTGGCACCATCTGCCTTCCTTAGGCTTTGAATTTTCATGATTTCCATTGCTCAGTTAGAAATACAGGTTTTGTTAGACTACCTGTTAGGATTTGGTGTCCATTTAACTTATTCTGGGGTTGAGGATTGTTCTTGGAACCTTCATTAGGTTGTTTTCTTTTTCCCAAGGCCTTTGAAAGGGTTGTTATAAAGGTTTTATTGTAACATGGAAAATATTTATCTTATAACATTAGGTAAATATGCTCAAAATAGGAGGCAGAATTACATACTAAAATTACAACTTTGTAAAACAAAACAGCTCTAAAGAAAAATAACTGAGAAGAACCATGCTAGAATAGAACGATGACTATATTAGCATGCTGGGATAATTGCCGATTTCTTTTTTCCTTTCTTCCCCCTTCCCCTGTATTTTCTGCAACGAGGTTGATCATCTTCATAACTGGGAAAAAAATTTTAACAAACTTGGTCCCTGCAAATAATGACTGCTTATAATTCATAAATCCACAGCTATCTTTGAAATGGCCTCAATAATCTTTGAAAGTTCATTGAAATTGATTACTTTTCAGTGATCTTCATCTGCAGGGTCATTAAATCTATATGCATTTTAGAGTATTGAAATGATTGTAATTAGCCCAATTCAGTTGAGAAGCAGTTACTTGCTTTGAACTTATAATTACTGCCTTTACTAGTTTGTTTTTTAGTTTCACCGTAATTGAAATGCATCTACCAAGTGGCCCCTGTATATTTCAGGCAGCAGCTTAAATGCCATTTACAGATACTATAATGAAGTGGGACGGAAGCCCACAATGAGGTGGAGTACCATCGACAGGTGGCCCACACATCGCCTCCTCATCCAGGTAAGCCAGCGACTGCCAGCGTCTGGAGCAAATCAGGTTCTTGTCCCTGCTCGGTTTGTGGGTGTCTTTCTGAGCCTTGCCATTCTCCTGCTTAAATTGTGTGCTGGGGATTAAACAAAAAGTATTAGATTCTTGATTTATTATGAAAAGAGAAAATAAATGTAAAGATACTAAAGTAGTTAGACTCTTTTCTTTCTTCAGGTTAATGCTATTAGTCCCAAACCATAACACAGTGGTGTTTTCAGCTGTGTGTTTCTCAGTGACCAGAAGAACATTAAAGACTGCGTGTGGCGTTTCAGCTAACTGACATTAGCTTGAATGCCTGACCAGCAAATTAAATCCTCTGTCTTCTAAATCCTTTAAAATCAAAAGATTAAAAAATTTTAAAGATAATATATCTACATGTTCTGAGACGTGAAAATAAGTTTAACATTTCAGTTGAGAAAGTTTCATGTATTAAAGAAATTTCAACTTTATTCTATACAATTTCATATTTATAATATTTATATTAAGAGATGCTTGATTTTAGGAGAATCAGCTAAAACTACAGTTCCAAAGCCAATAGCTTTGAATTGGTGTTATTGTATTCTTTTCTATCAAATAGGAGAAGGCAATTGGTAAAATATTGCCCTAAATCATGCAAATATGGTTTTTTTTTTCCTGCTAGTAGGATTTTCTGCTTTTGAGTTATTTAAGGTAGGAGAACTATTGAGTGATTTAAATTTCATCTAGTTTATTTTTCATCCCTTGAACATTCTCTGACTTCTGGCAAAATATCCTTAAAAACATCTTTAAAAGCCTGGTGTCACTTAAAATGTATGGCCACTAGATGGTGCTAGACATCATTAAAATGAGGCGGCTCTCCCCAGGGCAGCCTGTATTCCTTAGGCATATAAAGGGTTAACACTTGGGTTGAAATCTTGTTTTAAGTAAAAAGTGAAAAGAAGGAGCCTAGCCTAGGGACGGGTGTGGCTGTGGTCCTTCGTTTGCTGTGCCGCTGGGCCCAGCCAGTACTGCCTCAAGCACCAGTGTCCCCTGACTGCTTTGCTCCTGGAGGCCTGTGATTGGAAACGAGGGGTGTTTCAGGTCAGCTCTGACATGTGGTAGCAGGGAACGGAGGGATCTGCACAGCATCTGCCTGCCCTGATCGAGTGAGTAATTAGATTTGCATTAAAATTCAGCCCTTTGAAAAGGGGGGAAGCAGAAAGATGGAAAGGTCTCCTAACTGAGGAAGTCTCTGTTCATAAAATGAAAGGGAGTTTTAGAGGCATTTATCTGCCCTCCTCGACGGTGTGATTGAAGGCTCTGAGAGCCCCATGCCTCTTTCATTCTGCAGAGGAGTCGTGCATAGCAAATACCACAGATGGGTTTTGGGTGATTTAAGGAGCACTTCTGCTTGCCCAGGGCCCCTCAGTTTTGAAGATGGCTTAGAGAGCGCTGCAAGCCATAACGAATTGGGCTCTTACTTGCAGTTTTGCAGGCCAAGAAAAGGAAAAACGCTAAACTCTGGATAAGATACACAGTTTTTGGAAACCAGAAAACAAAACTAAAACCCTAAACTAAACTAAAACTAAAAATGTAGTTAAAAACTAAATCCACGCTTCTACTTGTTATAGGTAATAATTACTCCGAATAGTCATTTTATGACTATCTTTCTAATATTGCTATTTAGTAATTAGACTAAATTCATGTTCTAAGCTTCTGTTTAGACTTTGCAGTGGGCCTCATTATCTAGACTGCTGCCCAAAAATAATCCTTTCTGAGCAGCCTTAGTTTCCAAACACTACAAAGATTAGAAAATATTGTTTTTGTTTGTATCTAATCCTATCACATTTACTCTATAGGTAAATTATAAATTCTGCAAATGGAACCTAACTCTAGCTACCATTTTCTTTACCAAATTTATTGCTTAAATAATACTTAATAATACTTAATTTAAAGAAGTAAGCTCACTTCTTGAAATAATACTTAATTTATTATTTACATTTATTTACCAAATTTTGAGAGTTCTGGAAAGATTAATATCTCAGTATTTATTAGTAAATAGTTTGCTCATCCTATAATATAAACTGACCACTGGTATATCAAAATACCAACAAGTGTAGATTCATGTGGTTCTGATAAATTGTCCTTTATAATTTTTTCAAACCTCTTTATCTGGAAATAATTTCAGACGTGGAAAAATTACAAGATTAAGGATAGCATAAGGAACTCTTCATCTTTACTTATGTTCATGTATTATTAACATTTATCTCAGTGTCATTATCATTTATATACTGTGTGTGTGTCTGTATATAAATGATTTTTTTTTTCTGAACCATTTGAGAATAAGTTATGTATGTATCATCACTGTCTACATCTAAATACTTGAGTGTGTGTTTCCTAAAATCAGGAATATTCTCTTAACATAACCACAATATAACATCCAACTTCAGTAAATTTAACATCGATACTTACTTTTATCTAATTTACATTCAAATTCCTATTTTGTCAGTTGACCCATTAGTGTCCTTCGTAGCATTTTCTATAAATTAAATGACAGAGAATGATGAAAGTGTAAGATGAAAGAAAGCCTCTTCAGATCTGGTATTTCAGCACCTTTCGAGGTGAATCAGAAAGTGCCAACTAGACGAAGGGGGTTCACTGGTCTGGCGGACAGAGGTTTGGAGGAGGAGGCGGGACCGCGCTCTAGCCCAGTTCCACAGATGTGACCGAATGGACCCCCACGTCCACCACATCTTCTCACCCTCTGTGAATTTAACGGGGGCTGTACAACCAGTCATCTGTTGTGAAGGGTGTTACTAAGATTGACACGGTGAGGATACCGGGCTCAGAAGAAAATGTCGTGAAAATAGAAGAGTATCTGCTTCTTTCTCTCCTGTTTCTGACTAACGTATTTTCATGTGATATGCCTGAATGCCAAACAAAGGGAGATTTAGAAAGATCCTGTAAGCTGTTTTCCTGCTAACGGAGCAAATGAGAGGTCTTAAAACAACTTCTTCCCATCTGTGTTTCCTTTCCATCTGGAAGTGTGCCCTGCGCTTCCCGAGGGGAAGCAGACCTGCAGCCTTCACTTGCAGGGAGCCATTAGCGAGCTTTAGATGTTTCCCATCAAATTCCCTAGGCCCCTGAATCCGTTATGATCCATTGTGATGATGAACCAAAGCAAAGAGACTGTACCGTTTGCAATTTTTTAAAAAAGGGAGTTCTGATTTTAGAGGGTTGCTCTGAGATTTGGGGTGTAGCTCTCATTTTTAAAATGCTTTCTTTTCCTTCCATTTCTTTCTTCCCACTTCCTCCTCACCCTCCTTTCCTGGTATGCGCACAGTGCTTTGCAGACCACATTCTAAAAGAACTGGACCATTTTCCACTTGAGAAGAGAAGCGAGGTGGTCATTCTGTTTTCTGCTCACTCGCTGCCAATGTCTGTAAGTAAGAACATTTTGTTGGATGACCTAGTGGTAGGGGATTGGGTTGTTTTGTTTTCTAAATGTGTAAAATGGATCCAGCTTCTGTTATGTCCTCAGCCCACTGCAAGATTGAATTCTAAAACCCCACTCGGTA
>NW_012149396.1:6678662-6679672 GCF_000956105.1 Propithecus coquereli | reverse complement strand
GACTGGATTTAGCTCTTTGACATAGGCCATTCAGTAACCTGACTGCTCACCATGGACAGGGAGAACTCGGCAAGCAAGATAGAAGGGGAAATACAAGACTCATTGAGTTCCATTGGTTTAATATTGTATTTTTAGTTGTAAATAATAGAAACATTTATTTATACTGGGCCAACTTCTAGAAGGATCCAAGCTTCAATGTGGAAATATCAAGACCCACTCAAGCAAGTGTGTAGGTATAAACAGTGGCTCTCGCCCCTAACAGGCAGGTGTATGCACCCCAGGTAGTGGGAGGTGCGTGCGCTGTAGCCTCATTGGGAAGAACGGTCCACTCACGCATTTATCCTCCTTTCTCATAGGTGGGTCCGATGCCCTGGTTGGGTCCTCAAACAGACCAATCTATCAAAGGGCTATGTGAGAGAGGGAGGAAGAATATCCTTTTGGTTCCAATAGCGTTCACCAGCGATCACATCGAAACACTGTACGAATTGGATATCGAGTACTCGCAAGTGTTAGCCAATGAGGTAAATGCACCCATCTGGTTTATTAATCCCATGGTGATTTGCTTTAAAAGGAAATTTTCTTTGCAACTATCTAATTGGAGCATTCAGAAATATCATTTACTATATGTGTTTGCACATATCCTGTCCTCGTGGTTCTGAATAATGCTTCATCTGAGTAAGAACCTCAGCACACCGAGTTCATCCCGTGTCAGCAGTGGGAGAGGACACCTGTGCTTTGGTTAAATCAGGTGGCCCAGCGGTCACAGCAGCCAGCATCATTTCGTTTAGTTCGCGTTACTGTGCTACTACTTGAAAGTAATAGCAGCTATATTTCCTTAAGAAAAAGAATTGTGCTTTTCACCAATTCTAAGGAGAAAAATTTTAATGTTCTATAATTTCTTCTCTTTGCCTAATAGTGTCCTTTCCTTGGGGCTATTATACACAGGTTCTCGTTGGGTTGCAAGGCATCTAGGAGTCATTGTCATCTAAGAGAACAGCATGGGATGCACA
>NW_012149396.1:6674597-6678612 GCF_000956105.1 Propithecus coquereli | reverse complement strand
TAAGCTCACTTCTTGAAATAATACTTAATTTATTATTTACATTTATTTACCAAATTTTGAGAGTTCTGGAAAGATTAATATCTCAGTATTTATTAGTAAATAGTTTGCTCATCCTATAATATAAACTGACCACTGGTATATCAAAATACCAACAAGTGTAGATTCATGTGGTTCTGATAAATTGTCCTTTATAATTTTTTCAAACCTCTTTATCTGGAAATAATTTCAGACGTGGAAAAATTACAAGATTAAGGATAGCATAAGGAACTCTTCATCTTTACTTATGTTCATGTATTATTAACATTTATCTCAGTGTCATTATCATTTATATACTGTGTGTGTGTCTGTATATAAATGATTTTTTTTTTCTGAACCATTTGAGAATAAGTTATGTATGTATCATCACTGTCTACATCTAAATACTTGAGTGTGTGTTTCCTAAAATCAGGAATATTCTCTTAACATAACCACAATATAACATCCAACTTCAGTAAATTTAACATCGATACTTACTTTTATCTAATTTACATTCAAATTCCTATTTTGTCAGTTGACCCATTAGTGTCCTTCGTAGCATTTTCTATAAATTAAATGACAGAGAATGATGAAAGTGTAAGATGAAAGAAAGCCTCTTCAGATCTGGTATTTCAGCACCTTTCGAGGTGAATCAGAAAGTGCCAACTAGACGAAGGGGGTTCACTGGTCTGGCGGACAGAGGTTTGGAGGAGGAGGCGGGACCGCGCTCTAGCCCAGTTCCACAGATGTGACCGAATGGACCCCCACGTCCACCACATCTTCTCACCCTCTGTGAATTTAACGGGGGCTGTACAACCAGTCATCTGTTGTGAAGGGTGTTACTAAGATTGACACGGTGAGGATACCGGGCTCAGAAGAAAATGTCGTGAAAATAGAAGAGTATCTGCTTCTTTCTCTCCTGTTTCTGACTAACGTATTTTCATGTGATATGCCTGAATGCCAAACAAAGGGAGATTTAGAAAGATCCTGTAAGCTGTTTTCCTGCTAACGGAGCAAATGAGAGGTCTTAAAACAACTTCTTCCCATCTGTGTTTCCTTTCCATCTGGAAGTGTGCCCTGCGCTTCCCGAGGGGAAGCAGACCTGCAGCCTTCACTTGCAGGGAGCCATTAGCGAGCTTTAGATGTTTCCCATCAAATTCCCTAGGCCCCTGAATCCGTTATGATCCATTGTGATGATGAACCAAAGCAAAGAGACTGTACCGTTTGCAATTTTTTAAAAAAGGGAGTTCTGATTTTAGAGGGTTGCTCTGAGATTTGGGGTGTAGCTCTCATTTTTAAAATGCTTTCTTTTCCTTCCATTTCTTTCTTCCCACTTCCTCCTCACCCTCCTTTCCTGGTATGCGCACAGTGCTTTGCAGACCACATTCTAAAAGAACTGGACCATTTTCCACTTGAGAAGAGAAGCGAGGTGGTCATTCTGTTTTCTGCTCACTCGCTGCCAATGTCTGTAAGTAAGAACATTTTGTTGGATGACCTAGTGGTAGGGGATTGGGTTGTTTTGTTTTCTAAATGTGTAAAATGGATCCAGCTTCTGTTATGTCCTCAGCCCACTGCAAGATTGAATTCTAAAACCCCACTCGGTACTAACTCACGTAGACTCATTTCTTGAAACCTCATAACAAATTATAATACTGTATCTTTCCTCTTTTCTTTAAAATGATAACTTGAGTATATAATAATTTATAGAATTTCTAATAAGTGGGATGGTTAAGAGAAGACTGCTTTCGACTGCCTGGTTGAAGGAGCTCAACCTGATGTTTCAGTGTGTTGAATTGTAAGGTCTCCATCCGGACTAAATACTCTTCATCTCATTCTTTGGTCCTCAGGACTTGATAGGGGCTGTTTGAATTCCAGCAGGCAAAGTTTTCAATTTGCTAAGACCAGTGACCCCATTTTGGCAAGTGAATGTAGAGTGTATCGAGTTGCGATCCGGTTGCTCCATAGTTAGTCATATTATACTAGGTTGTTCATTAAAATACTGCAATCTGTGCCACAGTTGATTGTGTCTTTGGAAACAAGAACGATCACGCTCGTGTGCTATGTGATATAGAGAAGTGCTTGGAATAAGTTACCAATTTCGTCAGCTCAGAATTAGCACCGGTCCGAAAAACATTGCTTTCCAAGCCAGAGAGGTGGAGAATTACGTTTTCTTAGATGCAGTTAAGGTTTTAAACTCATGGTTAGTGGAGTACACCTGAGTGTCTGGGGGGCCACTCTTCTAACGGGGCCTTACCGCCGCCTGCTGGTCACGAGGGTCACACCCTTGCAGCCTTCCCACTCAGCTCAGCCAGGCAGTTGCCATTTCAGCAGTAGGTGGCTCTGGAGATAAGTTTCTGTCTTGTGGAAGCCTATTTTATTTTAATTGCTTCATACTTTCTTTTCTGGTATGCGCCCTTCTGCCCCGCCCTCGTCCCACGTGTGATGGGACCCTGTCGGAGGTGGCAGAGGGGAAGCTCTTGAGCCGGCCTGGAGGAAACAGGTCTTTACACATGAACGCTGCCAGGTGCCGCCTTGCCTTCCCTCGCCCTGGACCTCACCTCCCTCTCTTTCCCTCGGACGGAGCATGCGGCTTCCAGGTTGTTTTGCTGCCCAAGGGTCCTGTGCGGGACCGAGGAACATCCTAGAAGTCATGGGGATAAGACAGGAGTAGGGGAGACGTGGGATTGTCGAGGAAGACACTGAGCTGGCAAGCTCTGCTCTTCCCCCACTTCCAATGACTTTTTAACCTTTGTATTTTGAAATAATTCTTAGACTCAAAAAGTGGCTCAAAGAGTGCAGAGAGTGCCCAAATACACCCACTCCGCTTCCTAAAGCATTGACGTCTTCTGTAACCGAAGTGTAGTTATCGCAACTAAGAAAGTGACGTTGGCACAATACTGTCTACACTCCAGACTTTATGTGGATCTCACCTGTTTTCCCACAGACGTCCTTTCGCCGTTCCAGGATCCAGTGCAGGATCCCACACTGTTTCCTCCGTAGTCTCCTACCTGTGGCGGTTCCTCAGGCCTTTCCTCTCATCACCTCGATACTTTTGAAGTTCTTTTGTAGAATGTCAGTTACTGTGTGCATGTCCCTGCACTTGATTTGTGGGATGTTTTCTCGTGATTGGATTGTGGTTATGCGTCATCGGCAGGAACACCACGGGGTGGGGGGGAACGCGCCCACCTTGGTGCCCCAGGTCAGGGGTCCGTGACGTCAGTATGTTTTACTGTTGGTGATGGGATCCTTGCTCACTTGTTTAAGGTGGTGTCTGCTGCATTTGTCCGTTGTTAAATTACTGTTTTTCTCTTTGTAATTAAAAATATCTTGGAGGAGATTCTTGGAGACTATGCAAATATTTTCTTGTTCCTCAGACTCTGCCCCTGATTTTCGCACCCATGGGTGGATCTTGCTGGTAGCAACTATTGCATTGCTGTCCCAATCATAATCGTAACTTCGTATTTCCCTCCTTCCTTCCCCGTTTAGGCTTCCCACCACTTTTTAACTGACCATTCATAATTTCACAAAATAATCCATCAGCATTTCATTTCAACAGTATTTACTGAGCAGCCACTGTATTTCAGGCACCGTCCCATCCACCATCACAGGATGTCTGGGTGAAGAAAACAGACAAAAGTCTTTGTCCTTGGAGAGTAAGGAGTAAAGATAATAAACATAACACAATGAAACAGTGTGGTAAATCAGGAAGGAATGGATGTTACAGAAGAAAATAGAGCAGAATAAGGACCTAGGGGGTCAGTACACACTAAATATTTAAAGCATTAAAATAAAATTTTTGTTGAACATTTTCAAAGGTATTAACAAGGGAATGTATATCAGAGTTTGCTGTGCACAAAGCATTTGTCTATAGTCCCACCGTGGTGGGAAGAGTGAGGGGAGAGAAAGAAGGGGAAGGTACAGGTCATATTCTTGAGGAGCCGGTAACCTGGCCCCATGTGCTGCTGCCTTCCTCCTCTTCCTCCTCCAGTGTTTGCCTGAC
>NW_012149396.1:6644947-6672937 GCF_000956105.1 Propithecus coquereli | reverse complement strand
GTGTCCTTTCCTTGGGGCTATTATACACAGGTTCTCGTTGGGTTGCAAGGCATCTAGGAGTCATTGTCATCTAAGAGAACAGCATGGGATGCACATGGAAGTAGCTTGTGTTGTAATTTCCTTGACCTCTTTTATGCACTCGATTCATTAGCTGTTTGCTACTGTGTTGTGATCAGTCTGATTATTGAAATAACAAATACCATCTTTGGTGTCTTGTAATGTAAGATGGATGTGAATTGTCATTCAGGGAGGAGAAAAACTATTATTCACCTATCTCCTGGCTTCTGAGGGCCAACCTGAAACTTGCATCCGATTTATAACTTTGTTTTTATGGCAAGTGTGGAAGTCTTGGGACCCAGGAAGCCCTTTTCTCCCATTCCTCTTCTGTCAGAGCTCCTGGCCCTGGTCATCCCTTTTGTGATGGGTGGAGGCCCGGCCTGCAGGACACCTCCCCTTCAGTGGGACTGGGTGGCAGGTGCAGGGCAGGTGGAGAGTGGGTGGGGGGCAGAACCTGCGGCAACACCCGAGCCCCTGGTTTTTGACGTCCATGCTAGTCATCAGTGAGATGTCAATGAAGTTAGGGAGTGCCTAAATTGCTGGTTAGTGCTCCTGATAAAGGATTTGCAGGCAAGGTGTAATTGGCGAAGATGAATTTGCAGTGTTGTCAATGGGTTTCATTTAAAGATGTCTTCTCTCCTCCACCATGACCTTGGCTAATTGGGAACTTACTAAAAAAACTTTAGTGAAAATATGGTTCATACCAGTGTGTTTGGAAAACTGTACTGAGTGATAGTTCACATTCATTCATATCACTAAACTGAGGTTATTCTTTGGTAACCAAATGTACTAGTGACTGATAAATTAGTCCACATAAGGCCTAAAGAAGACTATGTAGCCACAGTTTATTTCATTATTTTGATAGGAGAATATAGTACGTTTAAAACAACTAACTTTAAAAGATTGTTTGAATTTTTTCTCAAAATAGAAATGACTTTATTGCTTTTTGATAATAAAAACAATAAAGATGTCAGGCAGTTCAGAGAAGTATAACTAGAACACACTCATAATCTTACCCCTCAGAGATAATATCTGTTAATATTTTGATAAAATAGGTCCCCTTTTTCTACTAAATGTGTATATATTTCAATAAATGTGGTATTCTCCTACACATTTAACAAAAATGGTATTTTATTCATACTGTTTTATTTTCTTTTTTTCTTAAAAATATGTTATGAACCCAAATTAATAAATAAAATTAGATCTAGATACTTATTTTTAACAAATTGCCAATTAGTATATATTTTAAATGTTTATAATTTTTTATTATCATATACTACTCTATAATAAATATTTTGTTTAATTTTTCCAATTATTTTCTTAGGACAGATTTCTAGAAATGGAATTTCAATGTTGATCCATATTTTTCTAGATTGCCCTCCAAAAATGTATCCGTTGCCTCTCCTGTCAACATTTTTGGAAAACATCCTTTGCTAACACTGGTTATTCTGCTGTTACTAACTTTTATGTGGAGTTTTATTAATAGAATACAGCCTCTTCTTAAATTGAGACCTATGCATTTGCTGAATCTCAACATTTTTCCCAGACCAGCCCCCTGATGTTAATGCTAATCTAAAAGCTAAAGCAGCTGAGAAGCTGTCAGCAGGAGAGGCAAAGAGGAGACTCCAGATTCCCCGAGTAAATAAATCATAATTGCATAGTTCTCAGTTATTTGGGGGATAATTACCTGGGTATTTTTGGATTGGAGAGCAGGGGTAGTGTTGAAACAATCTTCAGATTTTTTTCTTTAGATTTTTCTATGTTATGAAGGCCAGGCACCGTGGCTCATGCCTGTAATCCTAGCACTCTGGAGGCCAAGGTGGGAGGATCGCTTGAGCTCAGCAGTTGGAGACCAGCCTAAGCATGAGCAGACCCCATCTCTACTAAAAATAGAAAAATTAGTGAGTGTTGTGGCATGCCCCTGTAGTCCCAGCTACTCGGGAGGCTGAGGCAGGGGGATCACTTGAGGTTATAGTGAGCTATGATGAGGCCACTGCACTGTACCCAGAGTGACAGAGCAAGATTCTGTCTCAAAAAAAAAAAAAAGAATATATTTAAAAATGCAGCTCTGAATTGCCTCCTATGTAGGTTCAATATACATTTTATAGTCCATAAATTACTTTACTTCATTTTGACACCTGAGATTAAAACAAGTACAAAAATTTATTTAATTAAAGCAACATTCTACCGAGGTAGAGTCTATAAAAATATGCATTAGAAAAATATAATAAAAAAGAATAGTAAGGAGATTTAGATTACCTCAGAATTTTGTCAAGTATAACCTCAAAAATGGTTTGAAAATAAACCACCTGTGGTAAGGTAATGGGGTTGGGGAAGGACACAGGAATTGAGCAGTTTATGATAACAAAATCCACATACATGCCTGGCCCGGCGACTGTCATTCATTTATGAGCAGCAGTTTGTGAACACCTGAAGTTAGACTTTGAATTGTGTATGTGTATCTGTGTGTGTGTGTGTGTGTGTGTTTTTTGGTAACAGTTTCTTTAAAAAAACCAAAAAACAAAAGGAAAATAAAATGTGTCTGTGTTTTTCCTCCCTTTTCTCATTTGATTCAGTGTGGAGTTGAAAACATCAGAAGAGCAGAGTCTCTTAATGGAAATCCATTGTTCTCTAAGGTACCTGTAGTGTTACAACCATTTTAGTAGAACATATCGGAGAGTAATCCTCTGAGAAACTCTTGCAGAATATTGGTTTTCTCACATATTAGAACATTTGGAGTTCCAATTAATTACAAAAATAAAATCGAATTCCTTAACCGCTCACGTTTTTTTCCTTCAGATAGCCCCAATTTTCTTATTTCCATCCTCCGAAAACCATCTCGTTTAAAATCTTTTCAGAGAGAAGGTTTAGTGGGTGGGGTAAGAGGATTTCATTTCCTGAAATCTCCGTTTTAACTTTCCTTAAGCTGAGGATTCTCAGGAAGGGAAGATGTACAATTGGGTTCAAAGGATTCACAACTCAAATGAAAAGAAACCGCAAGCAAACCGGGGCGATGATCTGGGCGGATGGGAGCGGGGAAGGCGTGGGGGCCGAGCAGACTTTTGCTTCTGACGGTTCTCTGCTTCCTGCGTGTCTTCCAGGCCCTGGCCGATCTGGTGCACTCGCACATCCAGTCAAACGAGCTGTGCTCCAAGCAGTTGACGCTGAGTTGTCCGCTCTGCGTAAATCCTGTCTGCAGGGAGACTAAATCCTTCTTCACCAACCAGCAGCTGTGACCCCTGCCCGAGGACTTCGTGGGATTAGGCAAATTTGCCAACCTCCAGATACCTCCAATGTGGAGGAGGACGTTATTTAGAGATCAGGAACAGAAGTCACATTAGTATACGTGCAGCCTTTGGGCACAAATTGTGTGATGTCTTGAGGATTGGACTCTGAAATCCTTACTGAGGGATTTCTGTTTTTATATAGCTAAACAGTAACCATTTATATTCCCCCTCTCTGGGTGAAGTTACTAGTTTGTAATGTGCACTAGGACATTGAAAAATGAGTTTTAAAATTTATCTTCTGAGACAGACCCCTATTTTAAATATAGATTTTGGTTTTACTGCCCCAAGCCCCCCTGAAAAGGTACAGACAGCCCCCTCTGTGGGCTGTCAGTGTGAATGAGATCTGTTTACAGTCTCGTGCGTATAGTTGTAGTTTTTAAAATGAACAAAGTTGAGTATTTGAATGAATTTGAAAAAGAAATGTTACCTGATCTTTCCCTAAGCCCGTGGGTGAGGTGTTTGGTTACATACAGCGGCTGCTTTTGCCAGGCAGGCCTCCATTCATCGGTCATTTTGGTATTTGTGTGTGAGTCTCACTTTCCTCGCCGTAAAACTGAGTCAAGTACAGATTTCGAAAGTGTTCTGAGATTTCCCAGGCATGCAAGGCTGATAAATGTCTAGAAATCCAGCGTCACCGTACTCCTTGGTCAGAGTCCCTGGGGCCACAGGGACGGGGCTCCGCCGCTTCCCTTCTGCAAGGACAGAGCTGCTGGGAGACACCAAGGGTGGGCTTCTCCCCCTTAAACCTCCTCCCCAGCCCTCGAGAGCCTTTCCTTCCAGAGTCTTCTATATCTTAGTTGAATGTCTCCTTTCTGCACATTTTTCTTAAGAATTATTTTATAAGGACAGCTCTGCTTTGTAACCTTGAACTTTTTATTTACAATTTTTTACTATAAAAATTATATAGCCATACAATAGGACATTTGAAAAATACAGAAAAGAAAACCACTCTAAAATTATGCTATTTCGTGCCAGTCTTTTCCCGTGGATATTTTTAATGCCATTGTGACCTTGAATTGGGGAGTGGAAAGTTGTTCTAAAAATATAGAAATAATGTTAGATCAGAATCTGATCTTCTGTATTTGGATTTACATGGATTAAAAGATCTCTGATGGATCCATGAAGAATTTGTAATGATCACTTTCTCTTTTCTCCAAGCCCTAAAACTTTGTTCTTCAAAAGAGCATTTCTTTGATTTTTTTTTTCAAAGTAAGTTTATAAACTGGAAGTATTAGGGGATTCATAGACCTTCTATATTCAGAGTTTGCTTTGTTAATAAATATTAGGACATCATTAAGGTTGTAACTAGTGTGATTCATGCTGTCTGCTAAATCAAAACTGATCAAAATTATTAAGTGTGAGGAGTTGACTTTGTAATACAGGAAAAGAAACATGCCATCCACTTATAGTTGTCCTACACTGATAACGGCCCTCAAATTTGAGTAGCATCTTTTCTCTTCCCCGTACATATAGTGTTCTGAAGAATATACATTTGTGAACTGCTTTTTTAAATTAAAAGAAATTTTTGCACTTAAAAGAAAATTTGCTTTATATCAGGAGAAGTAAAGTCATTGTTAAAAGGCCTTTAACTGTGTGTCAGCAGCATGTTGGTGCCTACTAAATAGTAAAAATCTGTGACTTTTCCTGATAATACCTCAGAGTAGACATCTTGCTCAGATAATCCCATGAACAGAATGTGACCTTTCTCTAGGATTCTGTTAAGTTTTTCTTTACAGCTGAAATTATTTAGACAATGATGATTGTGTAGCTTTGAAGAGAAAACGGACTTTTCTGAAGAGAAAGTGGACTTTTCTGCTCCAAGTTGCTCAGACTAAGCCTGTCAGAGGGAACATTATATCAACAATACTAAAGTGATATTAGGTCATTTATGTTTTCAGCTGATCTTAAAAATAGATTTTTCTTTTTTCTTCTTGATTTCTTTTTGGGGAAAATACACTGAGGTGATGGAATGGGTCACTTAAAGTCACTGCATTTTTTCCCTCAGCTAATCCGTTCTCATAAATTGGGTATTTAATTCAAAAAACGCTTATTTAAGGCATGTAGAAGAGATGATTTGCTCAATCTGATACCATTGTGTTTATCCAAAATATGTTACTACACCTCAGGGGTGAGAGGATCAGGCTGCAGCCACACCTAGAGTAGGACCAGCAGCAAGACCTGACCCCTGCCCAGAGTTCAGATGACCAGGGGGCATCTGCATTCCTAGGGGCTCTGCTGTATTAGCGCCTCCATTCTGGGGTGGGTGGGGACTGAACAAGGGCCCACCTTACACAGCTGCAGCTGGAGGGCAGAACTTAGGGCTAATAGCCATAAAAATAACACCTGTGCGTGTGCCCGGGTGCACGTGTGGGTACAGGTGCCTAAGCCAGGAGCCTTTGATTCATCTTTAGTACCTGCATCTCTAACCTCTCCACCTAGCCTGAAAGGCAGAAGCCATCAGGGTCCTGATGGTGGCACAGGGACCTGCTTCCCAACGTTAGGTGGAAACGGGAAGTGAAGGAAATTCCGAGTTCACGCTGAAACTAGTACCTTAAATTAAGATTATTTAGTTTTTCAGTTGTTAATAGCAAGGTGGAGACTCCTCAAAGGAAGACAAAAGCTCATCATTTCTTTTATTAATTCTAAAAATTACAAAATTAAAAACACTTAATTAAGGTCATGCCCCAGAAAGGATTTGCAAATATTGTTCACAGGAGTTTTGTTCTAATAGCCTAATAATTGAGATTCCTTTATAACAGGCTCCTTCAGTAACTTCTCCCAGTCTAGGTGGCTTTTGGTGACACGCAAATTTCATTTCCTAGAAACTAGCATCACAAGGTTTCAGGGTACATATGTCAAATGGGTTAAAACTCAACATCGGGATGGCTCAAGAAACCTCACTTCTGCTTGAATTGTTGCCAGTTAAAATATTTAGTTGTGTCTCAGTCGCGTTGAAGTTCATGTGCTTACCTTTTGGCAGTCCTGGTTAATTCAGATAGTGGCAGCTGAACACCTTTGATTTTTTTTTTTTTTTTTTTTTTGCCAGATTTCTTCTAGCTCTCCGTTTGTGTGATATGGCTGGTATCTGATCTTTGCCTTAAAAGTTGTGCTGCTTTTCCAAATGCACGTATTTTGCAAGGTATAAAGTGGTGTGCAGAGCTATATAGCACCAAGCCAAGTGGTGAGTACCTGCAGGTGCTCAAGAGAAATAAATTAATGCTGCGGATATTTGTTGAAAGGCACTAATATGATGACCAATAGCAGGTGGTGTCCTTAAGCCAGACCACCGCTCCCTGCGTGTGCTGAGTGTTATAAAAGAGAGGCTCTGGGAAGTGCCTGCCTCTAGGGAACCCATTCATAATATTCTAGGATCTCAGGAGAGGAAGAAATGCTTTTGCGTTTGATGTGGGAATCTTATTAAGCCTATCTATAGGGAAAAGGATGTGAAAAACTAATGCACCCTGTGATAATCAGTTTCTCACAATACCCTTTGATAGTACTGGCTTCATTGTTTTTAGCTGGAATCATTAGCTTCCATTTTTAGTGTAACAGCGATTGGCTAAGTTAATCTACAGTAGGCCATTAAGAGGGATGTTGGAATTAAAAACATTTTTGGAAAAAAGCCTGGTTTGAGTCTTTGTTATAAGCCCTGGGGCAGAGATCTGGGTCCTGCTTCTGGTTGCTTGTGAACTGTCTCTCTGACAGTTTTGTTTCCAGACACACATTCGTAGCCTGCTCCTGAAATGGGAACACACAAGTCAGCTTTTCCCTTCCAGCCTCCCCTGTGGCTCAAAGCTGTACTTTCTTGTCATGTTAAGAAATAATAGGTTTAACCCTGAAAATTCATGAAGTATTCTGTATTTTTACCTTTTCGTATTTTAAAAAACCTGTATATATATATGGGATGGAATTGCCTGCACAGACATACTGTGTGTTGGCTTATGAACCAATAGTTAATTTTCAGGTTGTTAAACAATAATCATTAAAAATGATATAACTTTCAAATTATGTTAAAAACAAAGGGTAACACTCAAAATTCATCACTTCTTAGTTATTTTATCATATTATTGTTTTGTTGATTTTTTTTTTTTTTGTGACAGAGTCTCAGTCTGTTGTCCGGGCTAGAGTGCAGTGGCGTCATCATAGCTCACTGCAACCTCCAACTCCCAGACTCAGGCAATCCTTCTGCCTCAGCCTCCTGACTAGTTGGGACTACAGGTGTGCACCACTATGCCTGGCTAAGTTTTTTATTTTTTGTAGAGACAGGTTCTCACTGTTGTCCAGGTTGATCTTGAACTCCTGGCTTCAAGCGATCCTCCCACTTTGGCCTCCCAAAGTGCTAGGATTACAGGCGTGAGCCACCAAACCCGGCCTCATTTTGTTCATTATTAGACAAGTGATGGGAAAAATATTAATAAGGCATTTTAAAAGTTGTCTCTGTAGCCATTATATTGTGAATAGCACAAACACTTGAGGACATATTCTTCCATTATTTGAAAACTATTATCCAATTTATCCAAGTGAAGTTTTGACATACAAAGTTGTTTCATGTTTGCATTACTCATTCATATAAACAAAAACATCAACATTCATATCAGAACTACACGCGTTGACCAATTGCAACCATAGGTTGGGCTGTAGATACACGAGCTTGGTAAATATCCACAAAAGCATTCTTTGAGAATCAATTGACCATAGGGAATTTACAGAAAAGAGGATTGTATATTTTATTATTTGTAAATTGTGTGTTCCTCATCTTTAGATCAACGAAATTTGCAATAAACATCCACTCACACGTGTGCGTAGATTGTTTTTTCAGATTGCAGGTTGGTGACGATTTACCAGCACACTGTTGCCCGGGAGGGAACTTTTCTGGAATGATGGAAATGGCAAATATGGATTGTTCCTTGTATTGTCCTCCAGACTCATTACATAGAGCGGCAACTCTCTCTGTGATGCCTATTAGGAGTGAAGCTACCACACAGTGACCAGGGGAGCTAGTCTTTTTAGTAAGATTCCATTTGTTTCCACCAAAACCCACGGGCCCGTTGCACTAACAGAATCCTTGCAAAGTGATTCCCAGTCAGCAGTTCCAGCCAGAGAGCTGGATGGGTGAAGAATTTTCCCATGGCCAAGGTCTGTCTGAAAAGTGGGTTTTGTTCTACTTCTCATCTTCCTCGGCCCTGGAAAATTGTCACACGTGAGGACCACACACAGCAGTTGGTACTTTTCAGGGAAACATGAATTGCTCATTCTTAAGATTAGGCGACGGCTCCCTCTGTGCCTGCTTTTATTTCCCAGGGGAGGTCCCTTCCCATCCAGTCTGGTAGGGCCAAACCTCGGTGTGTCTATGACAGTCGGAGAGGATGAAACGAGCACTGTGCGCAGAGCTGCAGGATTGCAACCGGCCCCTGAAGGCAGCCCGTCTTTCCACTGATACTGGAGGGACACTCTCACCGCAACGTCACTGTGGTACTCTGGGGCCCGAGGTCGCACAGTTCCTGTTTTTCCCGAAGCAAAACGATCTTTTCCCAAGGCTAGGCTCTGCAGATGAGCAGTTTCTTTTATTTGTGTCTTTCTCCTGTCCATGACATGACGGAAAAGAATATTCTGTGTCAAACAGTGATTGCCAACCTCTTCCTATGCCTCGGAGCTTTACCAAAATAGAGATGACTGCTTCATGCAGCCACCTCACCGTCTGGTGTCCCTCTGACCTCTCTGAGCCTCTTCTGAGCTCCCTTCCGCTCATTTCTGCGACGCTTTCTTTTGTTTCCGGTCGCGGTGTTGTTCTTTGCCGCAATCCCTCGCTCCTCAGGAGCTAGGAACATCTTCAGGGTTTTATGGCTGATACCTTCCGTGTCCCCCGAAGGCCACGTACCCAGCGGAGCAATGGTGGTGTCTAACAGCAAAGGTGAGCCTGGCATTACCTTCTACAAAGTCGAATGTCTCTTCAGGAGCGTGAGCTGGCAATTTATTGCAGCTGGGTAACATGAGGTAGCATTTTGAGGGTACGGGCTGCTTGGTTGCAATCTCTTCTCAAAAAAAAACTTAAATGGGTTCCCCCAGACTAAGGATATGCACAGCTGAATGCTTCTGCCTGTTATTTTCTGTCTGCAGTAGTCCCAGCTGGGCCAGATTAGCTCCGATCGTGTTTCCCTCCCAGCTGAGTCCTCAAGTGCAGAGAGAGCAGATTGTTCACGAGGCGCCTCTGGAGGTGGCCCAACAACAGGGGAGCCAGAGGACAGGGGCATGCACCTGAGTGAGGTCTCACTTAGGGACAAGACTGGGCTTGTCTGACACAGACACGGCCACGGAAGTGGTGAGCAGGACGTTCTTCCACCCCTGCCCACGCTCGCTTGTCTGCTTCAACCATTGTTTGGGTCCATCCGGTGTAGCAGTAAAAGAAGTGTACTAGGTGGCCTGTTTTTGACTCGGAAGAAAACACAGTGAAAGGAAACAAACTTAAGTGGCCTCCAGGAGGGTGGAGAGTAGGAAAATTGGCAAGGTTTGTAAATACTGAAACAGTTTTTTGAATAATACGTTATCTTTTTTTTTTTTTTGAGATAGAGTCTTGTTCTGCCACCTGGGCTAGAGTGCAGTGGCGTCATCATAGCTCACAGCAACCCCAAACTCCGGGGCTCCAGCAATCCTCCTGCCTCAGCCTCCTGAGTAGCTGTGACTACAGGTAGGGGCCCCTATGCCTGGCTAATTTTTCTATTTCTAGTAGAGATGGGATCTCGCTCTTGCTCAGGCTGGTCTCGAACTCCTGAGCTCAGATCCTCCCACCTGGGCCTCCCAAAGTGCTGGGATTACAGGTGTGAGCCAGCCCTCATGGCCAATACATTATCATTCTAAAGCAACATTCATAGCCTGCTTAGCCTATGCAGACACAATCCCATTTAAAGCAGGGGACTGGAGCAGCTGACCGTTTCAATATGTGGGTTTTTCTTTCTGAGACTCCATCCAGTGGTGTGCCGGTACATGTTTTACTACTGGCTCTCTCGGAGAATAAAGAACCCTGATTTGTAGCGGTTGCTGATTTCCATGGTGTAAATACCACCGTGGCCGACTCCCAGCCACCAGCATGATGTCACTGGTCATAGAGCTGGAAAGAGATGCAGATGATTGGCTTTCGTGAGCCGGCACAAGCCACCTTCAATACACCACTGACTCTATTCCTTGTCAGAGACCTTGCTTACCGTGCATTCTGGAATGTTTCCTACCGAGCAGAGCAGAATCCTAGAGAACCTAAGAAGTAACAAGGGGAAGGCCGAGGGAGGAATAAGGCAGATCACTTTCAGAGCAGTTGGACACTGGGAGCTTGGAGCAGATATCCTGTGTCGTTCCCAAGGACGGTCCCTCTCCAAGAGGCCAGGGTATGCCTGGCTGTGGGACACAGGGAGAGGCTCCCGGATCTTTTTACTATTCTCTTTAATTTTTTCATTTGTTTGAAAATCTTCAGAATTATAAAACCTCTGCTCTGCCCACTTAAAGAGGTTGACATGAGAATCACCTGAGACAGTGTGTGTAAAACCACAGTGTAGACTAGAAAGGGCTTTGTGTGTGTAATGGGCTATTATTAATTAACATCTATGAATACATGGACATAACACCTAGGTCAAAATTCTTAAAAATATTTTTCTTATTACAAACTATTAAAAAATTGGATATATAAATGGAAGGGGAAACTCACCCATGATTTAATGACACTTTGATGAATCTAATCCCATACATTTTATGCATTTATGCATGGTAAATTATAAAAATACATTGTTCCTATTCTTCTGTACTCCGTATTGCTTCATATCTCATGGACATATTTTGTCATTACATATTTTACAACATAATTGTAATTGGCCACCCAGTATTATATGGCTATATTATAATTTGATTAACCACCTCTCAACTGTTGGAACTTTTTATTATTTTCATTTGTTCTTATTATTAAACAATGATTTTATAAACATCCTTGTAGACAAAATCTTTGGACATATCCTTAATGATTTCCATAAGAAAAATTCCTAGAAGTGGATTTTCTGCATTGAAAGCTACTCTTACAGATTTTTTTTAAAAAAAAGGATGAAATGAGATCACATAGCTGATGTATTTAGTGCAGCGCAGTGCTTGAGATATATGTGTGTAGGCATGCGTGTGTATGTGTGTTAAAGGCCCAATAAATGATAATATTATTAACTTGTGTTATTAATTTGGTTAGCAGACTATTGCTGTATCCCTCTCAGTGGTGACTTTGTTCCAGGAGGTAGAATTTTACAGTGTTTTTTCCCCCAGAGTTATTACAAAGAGTACAATGGCAGAATGGATATGATAAGTTCAGAGCCCTCGCAGAGCCTCCAGGAAACTGGGGATCAGTTCTCTCGTCTTACTCTTTCTGTTCCTTGTTGTCATTTACTTGTGGTCACTTGCCCTGACAGGGCCACAGCAGAAGGAGCAGAGACAGACTATAAAATCCACTTATTCTTATGTATCAATAACTTTGCAAAGAGTTTGTTGGGAGAAAGTTGAGTCTCAGAACAACTTGAGGGATTATGTGTGGCCTTCACTTACCCTTTGCAGGTCTGTGGGTACCTAGCATTGCCTGTGTGCCCCACATGGCCCTGAGCCGGCTCCCAGAGGGCAGAGCCGTCCATCAAAGCCAGGCAGGCCTCCAGCTCAGGTAACCACCGCACTTACACAATTGTCCCTTTACAAAAGGGCAGCGGGGAATGTGTTCTTCCTGCTTCTCCCCTCCTGAAGGTTTTCATGTCCACACCAACCCACTGAGGGCCTGGGCCAAGGCCAAGTTGCCCATCAATATTTTAAAGTAGCGGTGTTATAAAATTTATGGAAGACACACAAAGGACAATTCCCTGAAGTGACCAGCCCGCTGAGAAGGGATATTGGCTAAAAGGAGATTTCCCCCTTTGAAACAGTGTGAGATCGAGTGCTGAGTCCTTTGTATGCAGGGAGCTTGGAGCCTGGTGAAAAGTCCAACCTGGTTTCAAATCCCACCTACAACTGTTAATTTATTTGGTTATCTATTAACAGTCTCCTGGCAGCTTACTTTTATGTTTAAAATTAAGTGCTTGATTGATTATTTTCTAGAACAGTGATGGGATGTTGTTCTATACTTAAGCCAATCCATTAGTGGGCTCTCTCATTAGTGATCTCTTTTCCTTCCTTTCTTCGTTCATTGTGTGTATGTGTGTGCACATTTGTGCACCTGAAGTTTGGGGAAGTCAGAGCATGGGGGGAAAGAGTCTTTATTCTGAAAGTAGAGGAAAGTGGGTCTTTTATATTCCCCCAAACCACTATCCACAAGGATTTTTCAATGCCCGAGGAGCGGTGGTTATTCCTTGGCATGATTCCCAGGTGGAAGCAGTGTTCCAGAGAATTTTATACGATGGTGATTTCATTTTATCAAAAAATCTTAGCATAAGCTTCTATTTTTAAAAACCTCTACTTACCTTTAATCTGCTCTAGAGGCATCTTCAAATATTTCCATATTTCCAAGATTTGCTTCTGAGGATTGAGACCCCATTGCTTTTTTTGAAAAAAAATTGGGTTTATTAAATATTGAATAAAAAGTATATGACATATTTAAGGTAGAGCTTGAGACTCTTGTGCACGGGCAGTTTCTTGCTGTGCTGGGAACTTATTGGTCCCTTCAGCCCATGGGGACCAATGGCTGAAGCTCCCAGGCAGGTCATCTGTGGCCCCCCAGAATGGTGCTGTCCCAGGCTGCTCAGAGTAAAGTGGGATCTGACCCGTGTTCTACCTGGAAAAGGTTGGGAAACACTGGAATAAAGTGTCAAGCATGACAACCAAATGTACCTTCATGTCCCTAGTTCACAGCTTAGGAAGTAGTCTGTGCCCTTCCTGTTTGAACCTGCTTCCTTATTTAGGGTAGAGGGTCCTTCCAATTCATAGATGAGAACAATAGGCGCACACGGCTAGCGAGAGACAGCTGGGACTGAAGCGCAGGTTCCTCCAACCGCAGACCGTAGCGCTGGCTGCTCTAGCGAGTGATCACCTTGGTCCAGAGCGTTTGGCTTCTTACACGTCATCTTGGTTCACCTTTGCAGCAAAGCCGTGGGCAGACATTGCTGTCCACATCCTCAGGCTTCCAAAATAGAATGATCTAGAAAAGGATCTTTCAATCTATTATTGCTGAGCTGAGGAAGAGCTTCCTCATCCCCTGTCTGCCTGCGGGAATGTTCCATCTCAGATAAAGGGTCTGCAGCGGGTCTCAGTAAGGAAGTCCAGCCTCTTCTACCTTTGTAGTCTGATAACCCAGGACTCCGGGGAACAAGCAGGCAGCCTGTGCCATGGAACTTGCTTTACTTAAGAGGTGTGTTCCCAAAATATCCATGGAAACAGAAGTTTTATAAATATAAAACTTGCAGTGCAATATATATTTGGGGGCGTGGGATCTATAGGAAACCTTCACTGAAGTGAAGAATCTTTCTCCAACAAACTCCCGATCCAGCTAATCTGTCCATCTAGATTTTGGACTCGGGCTAGAATATGTCTTGGCTCCATTGCCAAATCTTACTATGAGAAGGAAACGGGGTTCCATTAGGCAAAGGGCCTTTCATTCTCGGATGTTGTGTAACGGGAAAGAGCACGAGAGAAACAGGGTGGAGTGTGGACTGGGGTTGGTGCCGACCTACCGGAGGGCCTCCCAGCTCTTGTCCTTACCAGAATTGTGGAGCTGCCAGCTCCACAGGACCCGCTGCCTTGGCCTCAGAAGCCCAAGTAACCAGCTACTCGGGCCTGGTGAGAAGATCTCTGAGTCAGCACACCGAGGGCTGGCTGGTCTGCACCCACGTCTCCAAGTGTGCACCGGATCTTCTGAAGGAAAACCCTCATTTTGTCCTAGCTCATTTTGTCTTAGCTCCCTGGGACTGCGACCACAAAGTACCACAAACTGGGTGGCTTAAACAAGGGATGTGTATTCTCTCACAGTTCTGGAGGCCAAGACTCCAATAAAGGTGTCGGCAGGGAAGGCTGCCCCGGCTCTAGAGGAGAATCCTTCCTTGCAGGTTCCAGCTTCTGGTGGCTCCAGGTGTCCCTTGGCTTGTGGCTGCTTCACTCCCATTTCTGTCTCTGTCTTCACTTGGCTTTCTCCTCTACGACTGTGTCTTCTCCCCTTCTGTTTAAGGATGCTCGTCGTTGGATTTAGGGCTCACCTGGATAACCCAGGATGATCTCTTTACGAACTCCTTGATTACATCTGCAAAGACCCTTTTTCCAAAACAGGTCATATTCAGAGGATATGGACATATCCTAGGATGTGGACATATCTCTTAGGGGGACACCATTAAACTCACCACATGCCCCTTCTTGCCTTCCCAGAAAACCATCCCACACCCCTCGGGTTCTGGCAGGCTGGCATCTCCTGCTTGGGAGGCACCGCTGTGTGGTTAGAACACAGAGGTGGGTCTCAGGGCTGAGATGGGCGGTTACCAGCACAGGCCCGGGATCTGGCAGAATCTGGGACCCAATCCCAGAACCCCCACATATCAGCTGTGAGGTCTGAGCATGTAACTGGACCTCTCGGGGCCCTGGCTTCTCAGCTCTGAGATGTGCATAGTAACATCTACCCACAGCTTTGCGGTGAAGATGAACTGAGATGATGTGTAAAAAGCAAATGCTCTGGACCAAGGTAATCACTCTCTGGAGTAGCCACTGCCGTGGGCTGGGAATGGGGGACCCTGGGCTTCGGTCCTGATTGCTCCCAACTACCCTGTGACCTCTGGCAGGTCCCCCACCCTTCTGAGTACCTGTGGAGTGTACAAAGAGGTGGGGATCAGACAGGGTAATTTCCCACCCTTTCTAGCTGCAGCAGCCTTGGGCCTCCATCTGGCAGAAACTTTCCAGAAAGACTCTGAGACTCTGGCTACTCTTATTTTTGACCAGCTTTAGTACAATTCATACGTATTCCTTAGCCTGGGCTTCCAAAATCACATAGAAAATTTTGCAGAAAACTTCAAAATGATGTTTGCTGCTCAGGTTCCATTTGGAAAATGGTGCGTCTTCCAGCAGGTTGTATTTCATGTCTTCTGAGAAGGAGACAGGTTGTGGAATCCCCAAGTGAAAGAATAGGGTTAGAGAAGGAGCTATTTAGTTCATTCTCTTGTGTCTAAATGAGATCTCCCAGAAACAGAGAAGTCAGACAGTGTTAAATGTGATAGGATAGAGGTTGTCCCAGCCCCTGGACAGAGCCTGTGCAGAGCAGGCTGTCAGAGGGAAAAGTACAATTATATTTACAGAGGAAAACACTGAAGCTCAGAGAGGTGAAGCAACATGTCCAAGGTCACACAGAGTTGGTCTTCCAACTCTAAGGCCAGGATTCTTTCTTTCTAGGATTCTTATTTCATCTGAAATTGCTTTGGGGGTCCCACTGCTCAGGACACATTTTTATTGGACACGGTTGTGCTACTATTCAGAGTTAAAAATATATTCATTTCTCCCAGTGACATTGTAACGTGGTACGAAGGTAAAAGGAGAGGAGCCCAGGTAAGATAGCTGCGAGACATTCTTCCAAATGTAGTATCCTCGATGGGGATCTCCATGCACCTACACAATTGTTCAGTTTCACCACAGAAGAAGATGCGTATTTTATTTGCAAACTCAACCTTCATTTAAAGGGTCAGGCACACCCTCCTCCCACCAGGGTTCTGGTCTCTGACCAGCAGGTTTGCTCACACAGACTTTTCTGGCAAAGTCCTCAAGATCTATTTCCCCAGCATCAGCGTCTTATCTAGACATCTAGATACATGCACTTAAGTATTTCTTTTTTTTTTTTTTTGAGACAGAGTCTCACTGTGTTGCCCGGACTAGAGTGCTGTGGCGTCAGCCTAGCTCACAGCAACCTCAAACTCTTGGGCTCAAGCGATCCTTCTGCCTCAGCCTCTCGAGTAGCTGGGACTACAGGCATGCACCACCATGCCCGGCTAATTTTTTCTATATATTTTTAGTTGTCTGATTAATTTCTTTCTATTTTCTAGTAGAGACGGGGTCTCGCTCTTGCTCAGGCTGGTCTCGAACTCCTGAGCTCAGAACGATCCGCCCGCCTCGGCCTCCCAGAGTGCTAGGATTACAGGCGTGAGCCACCGCGCCTGGCCAGTATTTCTTTTTTTAAAACAAAACTTCAACAGTCATGAAAAACAGGTGCACCTCCTGCTCAGCTCTCTGACCATTCGAATAGTATTTCTCATCAATTCCGAAATTAGTCTGACCTTTGCCCCGGGGACATGTGTGCCAGGTATTAAGGACTGTTGAGGGACAAGCTGTGTAGTTGGGAAGGTGACATCTGTCCTACAGAGTGTGACCTTCTTTGTGGGGCCAACTTTTCACCTATATGGCAAGTCCTCATTTTGCTTATCTGCTGCCTGCTCTATAGACTTTCCCCCTGTCTCTAAGGATGGTTCTGGCGGCCAAGGGAAAAGCTCCTGGCCTTCGCTGGCCCTCCCACATCTGCCCATGGCAGGCTTAGCACTGGGCAAACCTTTGGAAGAGAAAATGCTGAGTTTTCCAGTGGCGGCGTGGTATGACCGTGTGCCTGTGTGTAGACGGGGGGTGGAAGAATGAGAGGAAACCAGTTTATAAATCACATCTTGCAAATCTTTCCATTCTTAGCCAGCTGCAAACTCATGTCTTTGCTTTTCTCGAGCTTTGATTTATGTATTGGGATCACGGGGTTTGTGTCCCTCCTTCTGGCTGTAAGTCTGGGCTTAGCAGGGCGCTCCATAAAAATGTCCGGTGATTTGCATGCTCTGGGCTGATTGAGTTGCATTCTTTATAGGATCGTTTTTAGATGGATGGTCTCTTTGGGCCTCTGCTCTTTTGTTTTCTGGGGTTCAAAGGTTACATCAAAAACCTCCCGGCCTGCTGCCTGATATGACCTTTGAACTCCAAAGGGCACAAGATCATGAGGCCATAAAATAAGGCAAAAACATTAAAGGTGTCATTCTGATTGTCCTCAAAGGACAGGAGTTTAAGCCTTGGCCACGTGATTCAGGGGAGAGGAAACACTGAGAGAGCAAAAAGCAGGCAGCATCGCACATTCATATCTCAACCCGTAGCCAGGAAGGATGTACAAAAGCCTCTGGGGCTGGACATGGAGCTAATTGCTAAAATGTGGCTGCATCTTTCTTTGGCCATTTCTGGAAAGAGAGCCCAAGAATGCTTAAACATGCCCACCTGCAGACTGCTAGGGGTCTAGTGTTATTTTTTTCCTTGTGTCACTGTAAGCAGGTTCCTGTATGCTGTCTGCCCCGACCAGCGTGAAGACAGTGGGAGGGCATCGGGACAGCCTACATGCTGGCACCGCAGAGTTCAAACTTGCAGGAAGGACATCAGGGCAAGGCTGAAATCTGAGAGCCACGGCCCGGTCACTCGGAAGGAAAAGCTCTGCACTAGCTGCTGGCTTTTTAAACGGGGAAAAAGCACTGGCTCCGAGTCAAACCTCCAAAGGGTATGTCATTAGAAAGGGGAAGATCTATTTGGAATGATGATAAAGGATTTCTTGTGGCCGGCCAGTGTTGCAGGGCCAGCCCAAACAAACATGCAAGGGAAACGCAGTGGAGTCCTGCTCTGCCCAGGCTGGAAAGTGAAGACTCGAGCTCCAGATCCTTGACACCAAATAAATTAGCCAGAATATTCTAAAACCATAAATGAACTTCTAGTGATTTATGCAGAGGTTTCCGAGGTCTTTCAAAAATGCATGTGAGGAGCATTTACACTCCCTAGTGGCATGGAAAATGCTCCACAGCAGCAGAAAGGAGCAAGGCACAGCGCAGCTGAAAGCCTGCAGCCACAGATAAGCTGCCATTGTGGAAAAAAAAGCCCATAAACAGGACGCGGGTGGGGAGGGGTTGTCCTTGGAGAGAGGTCACAGTCCACTCTGGATTGCACAAAGTGGGAAACTGAGCCCCATGTTAGGGGTGACTCAGAGACATCCATCCCCAGATGTTATTCTCATGCCCAAACCAAGTGGAGGGAAGGGACGTTTTCAAAGGACAAGTGGATGTGCAGAAATCTGAGCTCCCCCCAAGGGCAAGGCGAGGGCACACTCCCGACCTGCAACTCAGACCAGACGCTGTGGGCTTGAAGGCCTCAGCAGGGCCAGGCGAATATCCAAGAATTTTAGGCTGAATATTTGGGAGTCAACTGCAGCTGAGGACTAGAGGCCAGGCAGGGGCATGGAGAGGGACATTTCAGGTGAGGGGTCAGCGGAGGGAACTGAGGACGGCACCCAAGGACGATGACCAGCGGGGTGGTGGTTTCTTCTCAAGCTGGGGAGGGATTTGCAAATGTGGAAGGAGATTAGAGGAAGGACATCCTCTTTGGGATGACTGGATTTCATACTTAGTCGGGCCCTGGGTATTCAGGGACTCGTTCCTGGGAAGATCTGAGCCGGCAGGAGCAAAGCTCTCATCTCTCTCTATGTCCTTAGGGTGGCGGCTTTGAGGGAGAGGCACAGCTTGACTGTGAACTGGCTCTGGGTTTCCAGCCTTTGAGGCACCCGTGTGTCTGGAAGGTGGCATCTGTGCAGGCGTGAATCCACGTCTCCCCTAAACACTGCCCTTGTCTCCTCTCCACCTGCTCTCTGAGAGGTCAGAAGAACCTTCCCCTCCCCCCGGCATCCTCCAGCATGTTTGGACTTGGGCCAATGGCAGTTTAAGCCCCTGAGTTTCTCTGGTTTGCATGAGGGAAAAAGAAGTCACCCTGTGGGGAAGTAGGGACAGGGCCAAAGCTGTGGCAGAGACCGCCTTCTTCCACTGGGGCCTGTTCTTCAAGGCAGGGTGGGGAGGACGGTTCTCCCTCAAGCACCTGCAGAGCCTGTTAACCCTGGTGCATGGGCCTGTGATGTCCTGCAGCCTTCTCCACCTGTTTGAAACCCGCCTTTCTTTAAAAGACCAGGTTAAACCCCTCCATCTCCAGGAAGTCTTCCTGGACTAGCCAAGCTCAGAGGGATTTTTTCCTTTCTGATCACACGGTATATTATGCTTGGTTTCCTACTGTTAATAAAATAGACTGTCCATGTGCATAATCTACATCCACTTCTAAACCCCTCTCCAGCTGGATTAAAGAATCCCCCGGGGCAGGAAATTTGTCCTTCCTCTCATTCATCTCCCTTTGTAAGAATATTTTTTGGATGCTGGATGTATTGACTTCTTGGGTACACTGCACATCTTTTGACGGACATTCACTTTATTCAAAGTTGAGTGGGAGAATATTGATTAAAAATTTAAAAATGCCCCCCCTGGTAGAGAGTAGAATTATAGTCACCAGAGGCTGGGGAGGGTGTGTGTGTGGTGAGGGGGTGAAGAGAGGTTGATCAAGGGGTAAAACATACAGTTGGGTAGAAGGAATAAGTTCTAACATTTGATAGCAGAGTAGAGTGACTGTAGTTAACAATGATGTGGTGTATATTTCAAAATAGCTAGAAGAGAGGTCTTGAAATGTCCCCAGCACATAGAAATGATAAACGCTGAGGGTGATAGATATCCTGGATGTCCTGACTTGATCGCCACTCACATTCTGTGCATGTAACAGAGTGTCCCATGCACCCTACAAAAATGGACAAACATTATGTATCAACAAAATATTTTTTAAAATGCTCCCCCTCCCTGTTGCCATGCTCCATGAATCTGTGGATGTGTGGAATATCCACACCGATCACGGCCTAGTCCTATGTCACTTCCACACAGCAACATAGGACGGAGCTGCAGGTGGCGCTCCTGGAGGGCCCGTGTCCAGGAGAGTTCAGTTTTGCATGTGTGAGGAGGGAGTCAGGCCTGGGACAGGGGCTCTGACACCTGGACCCCACCCTCAGAGATTCTGATTTAAATGGTCTAAGTTGGAACCCTGGTCTAAGTATTTCTTAAAAGATCCCCAATGACTAATGTGTGGCCAGGGCTGGGGATCACTAGCCTACATGGTGCCGTCAGACTGTCCCCTGGCTCCTGCGTTTACCTGTTACAATTCCCCACCACAGGTCTGAGGGCTCTGAATCGCAATCCCAAATTAGTGGGAGAGGAAATCTGATTGGCTGAGCTTGGGAGCATGTGTCCACTGTGGTCCCATCAGCCATGGCCAGGGGGTGGGGTCATGAATTGTAAAGCTGGCACTGAGGTCCTAACCCTTGAGATCTGGGTGTACTTCCTAAGAATGGGAAGGTTATGTGCTGTGCAGACATCCCCAAAGGTGACTGGTCCAGCTTGTGCCATTATGACATCAAATTCTGCTGCAATTGTTTTGAGGTCTGTGAGCTCTTTAAGGGTAGAAACTATCATTTTTGGAAACCTCATGTATTAATCATGTTTTTGCTTTCTGTATTTTTTGATGTGTTGACATCTTGGTGCCTTGTGGACCCAGGGAGGGACTGCTCCCTCTGGAGTAGCTAATTCCTAGAGGTCGGTAGTAAACTACTTGTCTGCACGGTGTCTTTGATGTGCAAACCAACCAATCCTAAGTCCATACTCTCACCTGGCTCCTTTCACCAGGCTCAGGCAATCCTGGACACCATTCTCCTGCCCTCGATCACCCCAGGGCCAGGTAGCAAACAACCAGGGGCCACCACTGTAGCCCAGAGCACACCCCAGTCATTCAAACTATCCGGTCCAGTCTTGCTCAGCTGCTCACCTGGGCTTGCTCATTCTTTCCCTTGAGAACCCAAGTAAAGACTTTCCCCACATTTCCCCTGCTCCCTCTGCCTGCAGACCAACCTAGGGCTCCCCTGTGTTGTGCTGCATGGGGTGGGGTGGTACACCCCCTCCTCTTGGGAACCGCGAGTAACAAACTGTCTTTTCAATGGTGGTCATCTCCTGATCTGTTGGCCTTACCATACCTGAATAAAAACAAAATCCTGGGTATACTTTAAAACACGGCAGCATGTGGCGTAGTACCTGTTACATAGAATGCAAGTGATAAACACTTACCTGAATCAAATAAATGGATGGATGGATGGAGGATGAATGGATGGATGGATGGAGGATGAATGGATGGATGGATGGAGGATGAATGGATGGATGATGAATGGATGGATGGACATATGGATGGAGGGATAGATGAGTGGGCTTGTGAGAATTTAGTGGGGGCATGGTGTGATGTTATATGCCTGATCCAGCCCTGGATGATGGATGCCTGGGCCTCTCCTCCCATGCTCCCTCCTCTGTCGTAAAAGGAACCACAGGCAATTACAGAGGAATAAAGGAATGATGGGACCAGGTGATTCCCTGAAAAATAGCAATCCGACAGACCGGGGGCAGAAGCAAAGGTGTGAGTTCAGTGTCCCAGCTCTTGAGGGAGCGCTGCCCAGTGTTTGTGAACAGAAATGATGAACGAGCACGCTCTGACATGTCACCGTGCTGGGATTTCTCTCCCCTTCTCCTCCCATTCTCTCTCTAGGATAAAAGATTCTGGGCACCAAAGAATTGTCCCTTCCAGTCAAAAGTAGGGGAAACTGACAAACTCAGTCCTGGTTCATTAGACCCAGGGATGAATTATGGGATGCGGAGGGAAGCCGGGCCTGGCACACCTGTGATGGCCCCGGGCTCTCCAGTGATGAATGGGCAGCTGGAAGTGAACATTCATCTACTCTCACTCGCCCTGATGATGTCATTTTTAACCAACAGTGAACTTCACCCAGAAGCCAATCCGAACACAGAGCGGAGATAATGGGGGGGTGAGATTGCCTCGGGAGGAATGTTAACCAGATTCCAGAGTCCTGACAGTCAGTCCTGCTACGCTGAGTTCATTTAAATGCTCAGTTTAGCTCTCGAATTAAAACAAGACAGGGCTAAAACTTTAATCAATCCAGTTCAGCCGCCACACTCAGGCACGAGCAGAGAATAAAATGAAGGTCACGGGAGAAGTCCGGGAGAGAGAATTTGACAGTCTGTGCAGATGAATGGGGTTATGCCAAATGGCCTTCGAGATGAAAAGGAGGCTCAGGCCGGCAGTTCATTTAGAATAGGAGTGGCCATCTGTCGATAGCTGGTGCCAGATTCCTGATCTCTGCTTTTCTGGAGCATGCGGGTGTGCGTGTGTGTGTGTGTGTGTGTGAGCACACGCGTGTGTACATGGGCTCACCTACCAGAGTGGAAAAATAGGTAAGATGCTGCTAAAAAGAAAAAACTCCTCTTCCACATTCACCTAATTGCGACTTATTTATGTTAGGTAGTGACTAACTTCCACAGAGGGTTAACTCCTATTTCCATGTATATGTTATTTCTTCACATAATCAGAGTACTTTAGTGTAAATTCCTGAGCTCAAGAAAGAGGTGGGGAGTGGATGCTGGGGTTCGAAGACCTCCCTGCCAGCAGCCTCTGCAAGGTGCGGGGAAAGTCAGCTGTCTGCTGCGTGTTTGGGAAAGGCTCAGAGGCAGGGAGGGGCATCAGGCTAGTGGTGGGGGCCAGGAGGAGGCAGTGGAGGCCTCAGGGACCATGAGCCACATCCAGACACTTCCCCTCATGGTACCCCACTCTCATTGCCTCACACCCCCCCCCACCACCCAGAGCCCTCTTGGGCTTAGACACTACCCTGGGAAAGGAGGAGAGAGGCCCTGTGTTAGCTAAGGCTGCCTCCGCCCTGTCTGCCCAGACAGCCTGATCCGTGGTGCCCTGGCCTCCCCCCTTATCTCTGACTTTCTCTCCCACCTGCTCAAGCCACACTGGTCTTCTCATGGGTCTATGCCAAGATGCACTCCTGTCTCAGGGCCTTTGCACTTGCAGTTCTTACTTCCTAGATGTTTCATGCCCAAATATGCTTGTGGCTCCCTCCCCACTTCAACTGTTCAAATGTCACATTGTCAGAGAGGCCTTCCCTGGTTACCTTATTTAAAATAACACCACCATCCATCACTCTCTGTCCTGTTCTGTTGTCTTTAGGGCACTTATCACCACTGATATTATATATGTATATGCATGTATATACCAACACACACACACACACACACACACACACACATACACATATGTACACACACACACACACAGGCGTACCTCGGAGATATTGTGAGTTTGGTTCCAGACCACTGCAATAAAGCAGATATCACAATAAAGCGAGTCACACAAATTTTTTGGTTTCCTGGTACATACAAAAGTTATGTTTATATTATACCATAAGTAAGTGTGCAAGAACATGACAAAAAAGCAATGTATATATCTTAATTAAAAAATACTTTATTGCTAAAAATGGTAATAATCATCTAAGAGCATCAGGGAGTCCTAATCTTTTTGCTAGTGGAGGGTCTTGCTTCGATGTTGATGGCTGCTGACCGATCAGGGTGGTGGTTGCTGAAGGTTGGGGTGGCTGGGGCAATTTCTTAAAAATAAGACAACAATGAAGTTTGCCGCATCAATCGATTCTTTCTTTCACAAAAGATTCCTCTGTAGTACGCAATGCTGTTTGATAGCATTTTATCCACAGTAGAACTTTTTCAAACTTGGGGTCAATCCTCTCAAACCCTGCTGCTGCTTTATCAACTAAATTTATGGAATATTCTAAATCCTTTGTTGTCATTTCAATAATGTTCACAGCATCTTCACCAGGACTAGATTCCATCTCAAGAAACTATTTTCTTTGCTCATCCATAAGAAGCAACTCCTCATGCTTTCAAGTTTGATCATGAGATGGCAGCAATTCAGTCACAACTTCAGGCTCCACTTCTAATTCTAGTTCTCTTGCTATTTCCACCACATCTGCAGTGACTTCCTCCACTGAAGTGTTGAATCCCTCAAAATCATCCATGAGGGCTGGAATCACCTTCTTCCAAACTCCTATTCATATGTACATTTTTACCTCCTCCCATGAATCGGGGATGTTCTTAATGGCATCTAGAATGGTGAATCCTTTCCAGAAGATTTTCAATTTACTTTGCCCAAATCCATCAGGGGAATCACTATCTATGGCATCTATAGACATACAAAATGTATTTCTTAAATAATGAGAGTTGGAAGTCAAAATTATTCCTTGATCCATGGGCTACAGAATGGATGTTGTCCTTGCAGGCATGAAAACAACACTAACCTACTTGTACTTCATCAAAGCTCTTGGGTGACTAGATGCATTGTCAACAAGCAGTAATAATTTGAAAGGAATCTTTTTTTCTGAGCAGTAGATCTCAACAGTGGGCTTAAAATATTCAGTAAACCATGTTGTAAACAGATGTGCTGTTATCCAGGCTTTGTTGTTGCATTTATAAAGCACATGCAGAGTAGATGTAGTACAATTCTTAAGGGTCCTAGGATCTTCAGAATGGTAAATGAGTGCTGGTTTCAATTTAAAGTCACCAGCTGCATTAGCCCCTAGCAAGAGAGTCAGCCTGTCCTTTGAAGCTTTGAAGCCAGGCGTTGACTTCTCTCTAGCTATGATAGTCTTGGATGGCATCTTCTTCCAATAGAAGGCTGTTTCATCTGCATTGCAAATCTGTTGTTTATTGTACCCACCTTCCTCACTTATCTTAGCTAGATCTTCCGGATAACTTGCTGCAGCTTCTCCATCAACACTCGCTGCTTCACCTTGTACTTTTATATTACGGAGGTGGCTTCTTTCCTTAAACCTCATGAACCAACCTCTGCTAGTTTCAAACTTTTCTCCTGCAGCCTCCTCATCTCTCCCCTTCCTAGAACTGAAGAGAGGGCCTCGCTCTGGATTAGGCATTGGTTTAAGGGAGTTTTGTGGCTGGTTTGATTTTCTATCCAGACCACTAAGACTTTCTCCATATCAGCAATAAGGCTGATTTGCTTTCTTATCATCTGTTTGTTCATTGGAGTAGCACTTTTAATTTCCTTCAAGAACTTTTCCTTTGCATTCACAACTTGGCTAGCTTTTGGCCTATCTTGGCTTTTGACATCTCTTCCTCGTTAAGTTTAATCATTGCTAGCTTTTGATTTAAAGTGAGAGACATGCAACTCTTCCTTTCATTTGAACGCATAGAAGTCATTGTAGGGTTATTAATTGGCCTCATCTCAATATCGGCATGTCTCATGAAATAGGGAGTCTGGAACAGTCAACACGTACAACATTTATTGATTCAGTTTGCTGTCTTATATGGGCGTGGCTCATGGCACCCCAAAACAATTGTAATAGTAACCTTAAAGATTACCCATCACAGAGAAACATAACAGAAATAATAACAATGAAAAAGTTTGAAATATTGTGAGAATTACCAAAATGTGACACAGAGACATGAAGTGAGCATGTGCTGTTTGGAAAAATGGCACCAATAGACTCGCTCGACTTAGGGTTGCACAGAAGCAAGAGCTCTGGCTTTTTCATTCATCGCTGTAACCACAGCCCTCAGGACAGCGCCTGCGCGGAACCCTTCTGAATGAATGTACGAGTCTGCGCAGCTCTCTCCACTGCACCACCAGACACATGCGGAGTGCAGGGGACGTGGCTTCCGTCTGCCCCTCGGGGCTCCTGTCGTAGCTCTCTGCCTTCAGGACCCACAGTTTAAGCCCTCTTCTTCCTTCTCTGCTTCTCCACTGCCTCAGTCCAGAGAAACTTTATCTAGCCTGGGGCAGAGCTGTCTGGCTCTGACTGATCACATATTCTTCCAAATCTATTATTTATGCCTAAACTCTATGCCCTGAATCTTTTAGGCCTGAGGCTTCTTATGCTCAAAAGCCAGGCTTTGAAACACAGAATGCTTCCCCCCCCTTTAGAACTATACTCTCTGCTGTGAGTTTCCAGAAGCCCATTTGTAACAAAGAAGTGAAAGCTTGATTCCTTTTACTGCATTTTGCAATGTCATTACTTCCCTAAGGCAGGGTGCATGAATGTCCCTGTGGCTGCCACCTTATCAGAGGGCAGGCCACAGGGTGAGTCAGCAGAGAGGGGTTCTTAGATCAAAATATTATCTGCCACTTACTCTATAGTCTTAGTGAGAGGAATTGTCACGAAGTATTGCAAGTGTAAATGACCTCTGGAAAATCTCCTTAAAAGTACTTTCTCAATTGCTGCCACAGCATTAATAAACATAACTAAAAATATTAAAACCCAGTGTTGTTGGGGAGGTAGGGAAACCCCATACATTGCAGATGCTGCACTTGTTTGCTCCAATATTTCTGGAGAGCAGTCTGGGAATAGCGTAACAAGAGCTATGAAACAGTTTACCCCTGATCATGCATTGGTGATACCACTTTGGGGAATATACTCCATGACCAGAAGCCAGAAGGAGCAAATGAAAAACCACAATTTGTTCTAAGATAATCATGGCATTACCTAGAAACAGTGAAAATATCCAAGACAGGAAAGTGGTTAAGCAGAGTATGATCTGTCAAGACAATGGGATAGTGGCTAAGTCTTTGGGCTCAGGGTCGGATAACTACTTTTACAAACAACCCCAAGCTTTGGTGGCTTAGCACAATAAAAGTTTATTTCTTGCCCGCATCAGAATCCAGCGTGGCTCGGTTGGGGAAAGGGGTTTCTGTGCATCACACCATCACTCAGGGACACAGCCTCCTGTGTTTAGTGGCTCCCTTTCCTCTCTGTTTCTGAGAGATGGATGAGGGAAGAGAGAGAGAGAACAGATAGCAAGGAAGGTTTCATGAACCGGATCTGGAAGTCTGGAGGCAACATTACTTCTACCCACACCCTAGGGGCCAGAGTTCGGTCATATGGCTGCATCTAACTGCAAGGGAGGCTGGGAAATGTAGTCTCACTATCTGCCCAAGGCGAAAGAGGAAGAGTTTGGTGAATACAGAGCAATGATTGCCACATTGTTAACATGCTATGCATGTTGACTATGCTGATACATCGGAATTTTTTCCTTTCTTTTTTAAATTTTTAATTATTATGGGTACATAATAGTTGTCTATTTTTATGCAGTACTTGTGATATTTTGATACAGGCATACTATGTGAATTAATCAAACCAGGGTAATTGGGATATCCATGACCTCAGGCATTTAATATTTCTTTGTGTTAAGAATATTTCAATTCCACTCTTTTAGTTATTTTAAAGTATACCCTAACTTATTGTTGATTATAGTCACTTTGTTGTACTACCAAATATTGTTTATTCTCTCTATCTAATTATATTTTGGCACCCATTAACCATGCCAACTTTATCCACTCCTCCCCACTACTCTTTGCAACCTCTGGTAACTGTTATTCTACTTTCTGTCTCCATGAGATCAATTGTTTTTAATAATTAGCTCCCACATATGAGCGAAAATATGTGGGATTTGTCTTTCTGTGCTTGGCTTATTTCACTTAACATAATGTTCTACAGTTCCATCCATGTTGTTGCAAATGACAGGATTTCATTCTTTTTTATGGCTATATAATATTCCATTGTGTATATGTACCACAATTTCTTTATCTATTCATCCACTGATGGACACTTAGGTTGATTCCAAATCTTGGCTATTGTGAATAGTGCTGCAATAAATATGGGAGTACAGATATCTTTTCATGTACTGAATTCCACTCCTTTGAATATATACCCAGCCGTGGGATTGTTGGGACATATGGTAGTTCTATTTTTAGTTTTTTCAGGAAGCTCCATACTATTCTCCATAATGATTGCACTAATTAACATTCCCACCAACAAACAGTGTATCAGGGTTCCCCTTTTTCCACATCCTCACCAGCATTCATTATTGCCTGTCTTTTTGCAGTCAAATGC
>NW_012149396.1:6639955-6643217 GCF_000956105.1 Propithecus coquereli | reverse complement strand
TTTTTAGGATAAAGTCCTTAAAGAGGAATTACCAGGTCAGAGAATATGAGCATTTTCAAAGTTCTGGATACACATTGCCTAGACTGCCTTCTAGAAAGGTCATATAATTTATATTCTCCTCTCATTTCACCTCTGTAGCATCTGGTACTATCAATATTTCTATTTTTTGTGAATTTGATAAGCAAGAAGCTATATCTGGCAACTTTATTTTTAATTTCTTTGGTTCCTTTTGTGGTCGAATAGCTTTCTTATGTGTATTAGCCAGACATTTGTGTTTTCTCTTTTGTAAATTATCTATTCATAACATTTACCCATTTTTCTATTTCTTTTTGTTATTGATTTGTATGGTTGCCTTATATAGTAAGAATATTAACCTTTTGCCTGTCATGTATGTGGCTAATATTTTTTCAATTTATTGTTTGCTTTTAATTTTTTTGACATCTAGATGTTTAAAATCTTTGCGTGATCTAATATGTTAGTCTTTTCCTTTGTGACTTCCTGCATTATTTTGTGCTGAGGAAATTCTTTCGATGCAGGAATCAGATAAATATTTCCTACATTTTCTTATAGTTTTTTATGTTTTTTAGGTATTATAATTTTAATATATCTGGAGTTTATTTTATGATGTGAGATGAGGATTTAGATGTTTCCCACTACCCAGAGAGCCAATTTTTCTAAAATCACATCTGAACAATTCACTCATTTCTCATTGACTTGTAATACCTTACTTCATTAGCTATGGGGCTCTTCTTATTAAAATCATAACCTGTTACTGACCACTCAGGGTTGTCATGAAAACAGAATGAGATAAATTTATGTGAAGTGGTTTCTCAAACTCTGAAACATTCCACAAATGCTTTGGTGGTTAATAAAACTTAAGAAAGAGAAAGAAAAGAGAAAATGAATGCCAAGGTGCTTACCATTGTTCTAAAGAAAATGTGCGTGATGACGTGTAGTCAGTTATCAATTATGTTGGGTTTGAGCTACCATGAAGATTATATGGCTTTTTTCCTTTTTCCTTTTCATAATTGTGTCTCTCTTTGCTCATATTCACATCTTTACAAAACTAGGAGAAGAAAAGATAGACTGCTTTCTCCCAAGTCTTATATTATAAAAAGATGGGGAGGGAATTGGTTCTTTTGGGGATGGGTGGGAGGTTATAGTATAAGAAAAAATTAACAGCAGAAATTAAATTTAGCTATTGTCTAGAGATCCCAGTTCTCTCTTATTATCCTTGTTCTTCAGCTCTCCAGAGAAGAGCTGGCTATATTTAACAGTTCAGTCAAGTGAACAAGGATTTATTGAGGTTCTGCTGGGAGCACTGGTCTTGGTGAGACACACACTGACACGGAACAGACCGTTGTGTGTTCGAGGAGGGAAGGCTGCACCCACGTAAAAGCCAAGTGAACTCAGGCAATATATGGTAAGGGCCAAAATGGGGACACAGAAGAGCTAGTGTGAATCATAAATGTTCTTGGTGATGGGAAACAGACGACAAAACAATAAATATATGCCACGTTTTTTGGGGGGAGCGGGAATCAGTTTAGAAAAGAGGATGAAAAAATGACATAGTAGGGAGGTTCAGATTAAAAACAAAGATGACCTGAAATTGAGTTTAGGTCTGTTTTCCTGGGGAGCTGACCTGAATGAAGTTCTCCCAACAAATCTTCTCCACGAGGGGGTAAGGAAGCAAGCCAGGGACTAATACCATTGTGGGGACGTGCGCCATGGGCAGGTTGGCTTTGCAATTCCTAGAAAGCTGTTCCCCATGAGGCAGAACTTAGGGATGGGAATGGGCTTGGGTTGAGACAGTAGGGAAGGAAAGAGGAGTAGTCATGGAGACATTGCTGGACATTCTTGTGGCATTTTATTCTATCATACAGACTATTAAATGAAAGTGGTTTTCAAAAGATGACATGCTCCAAATGTCTAATCAGATCTGGACTGGCATACTTCTGACTAACTTGATCTGTGATTTTTCTGGAATTTTTGTCCCGCTTGGGTTTCAACAGCACTCCACGAATGGGAAGTCACCTACACTGCACTTTCCTGTGGATTTGACCACGTCCACGGCATGTATATGACATCAACGTCAGGGGTCTAGTGGTCACAGACTCCCTGTTTTTCTAGCTGTTCTTCCTCCATTTCAAAACAAAACAAAGTCATATTGCTCAGTATTCAGACAGCTATGAGTCTAGACAGGGGATTATTAAGTGGTTTTTTTTTTTTTCTCCATAGACGACAATGGTAAAACATCTAATATCCATTCCATATAGCCCTGGGTCATTTTTTTCTGTCATCTTTAAGGATGATGCACAACGTGTGAATAGGGCCCACAATCGAGGCCTAATTACGATTCTCCAGCGGGTGCGCTGCATTTTGGAGGAAGTCTTAAACGAGCACTTAAGCAGTAATGCCTCTGAGCACACCACTGTGGATTTGGAGGAGAGCTTTGATTCCTGCACCAGGAGCGGCCGACGCCCACGCTGCTCCCACAAGCACTTTTATCACCAAGTTATTAGACCATTATGGTCTACGATTGTCTTTTACCGCCTTTGATTTTTTTCTGTTGTCAGATGTGAGGAAAGTGATGTGTAATACGATCCAAAATGCTCTTGTTTGTTTTAATCTACTGTTTTACTGTATTATGGCTCCCTGCCATTACCCTGCTCTGGTCGGGCCCCAGGGCCCCTTGGAGACAGCAGGAGTCTGGATCGTGCTGGGCACTTGGGGGCTTGGTGCAAAGCATGGGCATGCGTGCCCCTGCCAGGTGCGACTCACAGCCGGGCACGGACCTGCAGGCTGGGTCCAGAGGCTCTGGAGGTCACTGGAAAGAGGAGTGGCCTGGGGACTAGCACGTGGAACTGGCTGACAAGACAGCTCTTCTAAGCTGTGAGTTCCCGCAGGTACCCGCCCGGTGTGGGGTCCAAAGCCTTCTTGGACTTCAAGTGGGTTTAGGGCAGTTTCCCAAAACCCAGCTTGGCAATGTTGAGGAGAGATACCCACCTCCAAGAAGTGCTTCAAAATGAAACTTTCATAGGGTGAGGTACAAAAGTCACTTATGTGGAAAGAAGACTTGTATCTTTAGGTGAAGCAATACAGCACAAAGATAAAAAGATGATTCTAGATCTGCACTGCCCAATACAGTAGCCAGGAGCCACATGTGGCTGTTATTCGCTTGAGATGTGGCCAGTCCAGACCGAGATGTGTGGCAAGCATAAAATGCACACTAGATTACAAAGACTTAGTATGAGAAAAATAA
>NW_012149396.1:6635679-6638255 GCF_000956105.1 Propithecus coquereli | reverse complement strand
TATAAAAAATTGGTGTTAACAATAGGTGTAAAGAAAGCCCTAATTAAAGAATTGTTCTTCCCTGCTGGTGACATTTGCTGGCTCGGGTCTTTAGCTAATGATGTATCTACTTGTCCTTTGGGGCTTCCTACCCGTGGCTGATTTCCTGTTCTTCACATTGGCACACTCCATCATTCTAAATCAACGTGTGCACTTAACAGTGCTATTTAAGCCTTAATAAATATTGTATCAACATTTGTGGGGAATGGCATGGAGAGAGATGGGAGCTCATATATAAAAGAGGGATTTTTCTTGTCAGGGCCACTGTGTCTGTACATGGCAAAGAGATGCACACAGAAAGGAAACAAATTTTCACTGAGACGTTTGCAAACTTAATGGGGAAACTTACAGCAACCTTATTCGTCTCCTGAGGAATGAGAGAAGAGTCAAAGGCTCTATAGGCTGCCCAGAGCTTGTGCCCCTGGCCCCAAGCAAATCTGCCTTAATCTGTCGGCTTGTGGTCCCTGAGTGTTCTTGGCAGCACGGACACTCAGTGGCCACTGTGTCTGCGCACTTCTCAGAGCCTTCCCACAAGAAGCAAAGTCCCCGCCCCTCCACTTGAGCTGGCATCAGGACTTGTTCCGGCCATGGGATGGTGTGCTCCACCAGAAACAGGCCTCTAGGGCTCAAACGGGAGGCTCAGGGCCCCGTTTCTTGATAGTCCTCCACCCATGACCTTGCAGCTGACACTTGGCTAGTGCCTGACCTCTCTCCTTTGTGTGGGACGGCTCCTGGCCCCCCTCTCCTCTGCGCTTCACCCTTCCCATTCTCACTGTTCCCCACTTGCCTCTAAAATTCATGTCCTTCCTAATTTGGAGACCCTTTCCAGGCAAACTCTTGACCTTTTGCCTAGTTCTTGCCAAATGGTTGTAATAATTATTTGGTTTCCTAAGGCAGCTACTACAAAAGCATCAACACACACTTGGATATATGAATTCGAATCTGTTTGTTAAAACATCAGAAGCATTATATTCTTCCTGGGTTTTTATGTTCCTTACAGTCAACTCTACTAAGTCCTATGTAGGGTTCCAAATGTATCCCAACCCCCTCTACCTCGCTGCCTATCCCGATACAAGTTAGCCTGAGCGCCCTCATGTGCAATTTTTCATACAAGTCTCTTCCATTTGTCAGGACTCTTTTTGGTTATGAGTCACAGAAACCTGAATCAAATTATCTTAAGTAATGAAGGGAATTTATTGGCTCTTTAACGAAGGAAGTCAGGGTGGATATATGCTCAGTCGTAGCTGAATCCGGGGATCTGTCTCTCTCACTGTCTGCAGCTCCCGTTGCTTGGTGCCCTGACCCATTTTCACATGACTCTCTCAAGGTAGGAAGCAATATGGTTTCTGGGATCACCCAGCTCATACTTCTATGGGACGTGACACAAAAGGAAATCCAATTCTCTCGTGTTGCTCTTTGGACATTAGATCCTACAGAAGAATTCTGAATAGTGCCACTTGGCTCATACACCCTGTACTAATACTCTGGAAGGGGAATAAGTAGGAGAATAGCCTGCCTGGGCCACGTGCCCCTCTCTATGGGCAGAAATGCTGACTGATGGCCCCACCAGCTCCACTCCTCAGTATTCTTTCAGGCAATCTATTTCACCAAATTTATTTCGACGTGTATTTGTTGAATGTCTATTGTGAGCCAAGCTCTGTGCCATGTGTTGAAGATACAAAGATGGATAAACAGAATGCCTCCTTTCAGGGTACGCAGAATACAACTGGGAAGGTAAACACACGAACAATTAATTATGACACAATGGGGTAAGTGCTGCAGTAGAAATCTGAATAAGGTATGGAGGGAGCAATGGGGAGGAGATGGAGACTTGTCAGTAATGTAGGGATAAGGTGAAAAAGGAAGGTCGAGAGAGCCCGAGTACAGCCATCTTGACCTGGACCAGACCCTAACCATCCTGAACAAGGAAGTCTCCAGCAAATCACCGGCCTAGGGCCATTGAGGATGGGTGAATTACTAAGCTGGATGCCTTGCAAACTGTTCGTGCTTACCTTTCTGTGACAGCACTGTATGATCAGCCTTTATGGCCTGACCACAGACAATGCTGGTCACTTATGGAGTTTTTGAACATTTAAAAACATTACCATTGCTGCATAAGGGGTCTCCCTCCTGCCTGGGAAAGGAATCCTACTCTCTGTGTGGAGTAGGATCTGTTTTCTGTCTCTCTCAGTAAACTTTCTGTCGCTAGTTGGCTCCCTCTTGAATTCCTTCCCATGGAAAGCTAAGAATCCACTTGGTGAGTTCAGGGGGCTTTCATCCCTTCACTGGGACATTCCCTATGTCATTAGGGAAAGAGAGGACATCTGAACCGTGCCTTGAATGATAAATGGCTCTTCAGTTTGTGCCTCCTGCTCTGTGTTCACTTTTTTCTCCTTTCTTGCCTTCTTTGGGGTTGATTACTGTTATTTCATTTTTTTCCTTATTAGTTAAGAAGGTCTACATTCTTTTCTATTCATGAGAAGCTACTCTAGAAATATAATCGGCACCCTTGAGTTAGCCAAGTCCAATGTTAATCC
>NW_012149396.1:6634549-6635629 GCF_000956105.1 Propithecus coquereli | reverse complement strand
GGGTTAAATAAAAATACTCTATAAAATTAATTTCACCTGTTTCTTTTTATTTTTTAATGTTACCACTAGAATATTTTAAATTACATTATATGGCCCATGTTATATTTCTATTGTACAGTGTCGTTCTAGAAGCATCCAGAGAGAGAGACGGGGAGAAAGAGAGAGAGATCACTGACAAAAGAATGAGAGTATGATGGGCTTCAGACTTCCCATCAAAACACTGGTGGATGGAGATTATGGTCTTTAAATTTCTGGGGGAAAAAAGACCATAAATCTAGAATTCACTATCCAGCCAAGCTCTCAATCAAATATGAAGATGAAATACATACTTTTCAGCCATGCTGGATTCAGAATGAATTCAGGCTCTTTCTCTTCCAAACAATCATCTAGAGTACAGGGCAGAGAGAAGCAGCCTGTGGTCCAAGAAACAGGACCACTAATCTAGGTGTGAAACCGAAAGGAATCTCGGGACACCTCCACACAGGTCTAGAAACGCGGCTCAAATTAGTATATGAAGTCAGAGGAGGTGGAAAAAATCTCTTTGAGAGCAGAGTGGGGATCAGTTCACAGGCAGGACAATTAAGAAGCTGCAAAACTCAGCCCAGTAGAAAAGGAGACACGTTTTTTGTTGTTGTTGTTTGTTTTGGTTTGGTTTTTTGTTTGTTTTCTCTCAACAGGAAAAAGGAAGCACAATTTGAATTGCCAAGAAAAAGTGGAAAAACCAGATAAGAAAGTTTTGGTTCAAATACAAAACTAGCAAAAATGTGGCCTGATTTGGAGCAATTGATGGAATGTAAGAAAAAAGGGTCCATTTGCCCTTGTCCTGGGGACATTCTCCTTTGAGAGAATCAGCTAGTGACATAGGATCCTATTCTTTTTCAAAGGATCTGACCACGCTATTTCTACAGTGACTAACAGGTATATAATCATATTTACATAATTACAATTAAATGGTTACTGGTTTCAATTTTTATAATCAAAACAGAAGACTTAATTATAGTTATAGGCTAGACGGTGTGTGACACCATGTAGACAACGCTACAGATGGCAGAATTCAAGTTGTGAGCTTTGTGAGCCGGA
>NW_012149396.1:6600168-6631429 GCF_000956105.1 Propithecus coquereli | reverse complement strand
AATATTTATGATCTCATATGATGGTATCTTCAACCAGAGAGATGTTTGTTTGTTTCTGCCACACTCCTTGGGGATGCTGGCAGTCTGGGGCAACAAACTTGATGCACAGTCAAGGTTGACATTTTCTTGGCTAAACAGATGACCACACAAGGACTGATTTATTTTCAGCTACCTAAATGCCTATGGTGCAGTGTTTAAGTATCCCAGCTATTGGTGGGCCCCCAAGATGCTGTCTTTTGTCCCCTCAGCTTTTGAAAGGCTGCCAAAAGCACAGTCCAGCATCTCAACAGTCTCTTCAGCATCAGCAAATACTCCCAGGGCAAAAGCTGCCCCAAGTGATAAGCTTCCCTCTCTGGTTACCAAGCCCCTCCTACATTTTGGTTAGTAGCTTTTTACCATCTTATTAGGTCTCTGATGCTTTCAATAAAATATTTTTTGTATTTCATCCAGATTTTCTAATTATTTCCTAAGGGACAATTTGTCTGAACTACCTAGTCTGCCTTTCCTGATAGTAAACACCTCAGTAGGTGGATGAGATAGGGAAGGATATTCCAGGCAGTGGGCAAAGCATGAACAAATACATGGAGTTGGGAAAGTGCACAGGGGCGTTGGGGGAAAAGTAAGTGTTAACATGTGGCTGGAGCGCTAGATGTGAAGAGGAAAAGAGGTAGGACAGGAGGCTGGGAGGCAGGAAAGGATCACTCTGAAAGGCTTTGCATGCCACTTTACAGTGTTTAGACCCTATTCTGTGGCCAACCAAAGAGACTGAAGGTTTCAGAGCAAGGGAGAGGTATGATCAGATCTGTGCTCTGGTATTTTAACTTAAGCTGTGGTGTGGATGATGTCTTAGGGGAAGGGATGGAAGATGAGAAAGGAACAAGGCCAATTATGAGACGACTGTCCCAGCGTGCAGTGATGAGGGAAGGGAAGAGAGGTGGGAAGGCAGTGGACAGAGCCACGGAAGATCTCGGAGGAAGAAGCCGTGAGACTTGCTGGCTTCCCTAAAATTCCTTGTCCAGTGTATAAATTGACATGTAGTCACTGTAGAGTCCTATCACAGGCATAGAGCAGGAGGAGGAATTTGTCACCTTGCCTGTAATCAAACCAACCTGGCACCTCGAATGGTCAGAAAGTCAGTTCACTAGAGCTCTAAGATCTGTAGAAAAGAAACAACCACAGGGGATGAGAAGGCAAGGAGCATACTCGTAGGGACATAGGGGTCCCTCCTCTCATGTGGCTCTTCTTTGGCCAATGTCGCACCTCCCCTGCATGACAAGGTTTTTCTTTCTTTCTTGTCCTTTCTTTCTTTCTTTCTTTCTTTAATTTGGAAGTGGAAATGGCTTTTTTTGTTGTTGTTGTTTTGTTTTGTTTTTTTTCCCCCTTAGGCCAGGGAAGCCGGAGAAAAGCGAAATTAGGTTCAGTGATGGGAGTAATCACCAAGCTCAGATAGGAAAAGGCAAAAATCAATCGCAGAATTGGCTGTCTCGAGCTGGGGCTTAGAAGCAACAGCCGACTCACCTTGACTCTAGAGAATCATCTTTACTTGACTCCCAACTTTCCTTGCTGCTTCTGTTCTTCTCAAACCTAAGTCCTTGGAGGCATCATTCGGCAAAATAATTTTAGATGATAACTTCAGTGCTCCTGAGGGACTGTTTCTACCTGCTGGCAAGAGCTGCAAAGAGCATGACATCATCAGTAACCAATAAGGCAGCCACAGTGCCGTCTCTTGCCAGGCAGCCAAGGCTGTCTTGGGAATTCTTCTCTTGGATGGCCTTTTAAAAGCCAGCTCATTGTGACTTGGGGTAGGTTACTTAAACTCTTTGTGAGCCATCTGTGAAACAGAGGATAACAACAGTTCCTCTCTCTGAGTGTTCTTGTAATAGTTAAAATGAGATAATACATGTAAAGTGCTTAGGATAGTGCGGGGCAGGTAGTAGGTTCTCCGTAAGTATGAACTATTATTTGCTTTTTGAATGACCTCCGTGGCATCAAATCTTTTATTCATTCAACAAACACTTTTGAGTATGGATTATCTGGAAGATACTCTGCTGGCTTCTGGGGCTACAAAAAGGCAAAGAATTCAGTGGTTGCTTCCAAGCAGCTCACAGTGCATCGCGGGAGATGACCAGTCCAGGGGCAGGTCTCTGGTTGGTAGAAACACAGGACAACATGGAAGAGTCCAGGAGAGACCTCCAATCCAGACACATGTATCAAAAGGTGGGTAGGAGTTCGTCAGCCACAGAAAGGTATTCCAGAAGGAAGGAAGAGTATATATAAAGGGCAATGAGCAAAAAAGTGGATGGAGCCTGTAGGTACCTGTGAGTGGCTCTCTAAGGTGGGGCCCTAGGCTGGACAGTCAGAGGTGAGGCTGGAGAGGTGGACAGATTCCAGATCCAGAAAAGCCTTCAAAGACTTACTAAGACATTGGACTTTATCCTAAAAACACCGGAGAACCACTGACATCGTTTCAGTAAGGAAGTGAGAAAATCAGATTAATGATTTAGAAAAAGTGATCTGGCTGCAATGTAGACAGTGGGTTGGGGAGAGATGGTTCTGGAAATCAAGATCAGTGAAGACACTTTTTTAAGATCTGATAATGAAATGATGGGTGTGAGGCCTTGAGCCAAGGGCAGTGGCTGTGGGACAGAAAAAGGGGCAGAGCTGAGGGATACTGAGCAAGTGAAACTGTCACCAGGTAGGTAAAGAGAGGAAGGAGAAAGAGAAGTCAAGGACAATTGCCAGTGTCTCGATCAGGCCACTGGGTGGCATGGTGCCCTTCACTAGGACAGAGGCACAATTAGGGCTGATTGTGGAGGAAAATGATGAGTAGAGTTTTAGGCAGGGTTTCAGATGTTTATGGGATATCTAACAGACAATTAGATGTATTTATATGAAGCCTAAGAGAAAGATTTGGCCGACAGATAAAGATTCATGAGTCATCAGCATACAGATGAGATCAGCCACATGGGAAGATTCTTCGGAGAAGGCAGAACACTAGAGGTTTCCGGTGATGGTCCGAGAAAGATGGACACTCGGAAGAGACTGCGCAGGAGTGTTCAGAGATGCAGGGAAGCCCAGGAGAGGGTGGTATTTGGGGAGCCGAAGGAGAAGTGTGTTTCGAAGAGGAGGAAGTGGTCCGCAGTGTCAGGTGCTGCCTAGAGGAGCAGTAAGATAAGCATTGAAGGTGTCCCATGGGTTTCCCAGGTAGGATTTCTCAGCAGGGCCATTTTGGGAGGGTGGTACAGGTGGACGTGAGGTCACAGGGGTTGAGGAGTGAATGTGGGTTTAGGCAGTGGTGCTGGGAGAGGAAACGATTGTTTCAAGTATCTTGATAGGTAGAGAAAGAGAGAAAGAAGGCGATACAGAGAGGGAGATACAGGATAGGTAGAGGGTTTCTACATTTTTGTTTGTTTATTTATTAAGGAGAGTAGAGGCAGACATGTGGGAGCCAAGGCAAAAGACAGGAGGCTGTTGATGGAGGCAGGACCCAGAGGAGAAAGGAGCAGCGTCCACTGCCCCAGGACACGGACTCAGGCAGGAGGGCAGGTCTTTCCTGAGATGAATCAGCAGAACATAGAATGGAAGCAAAGATGGAGTTTGGAGGGTGGCAATTCGTTGAGAGCATTCTTGCAGTGTTGGGGGCAGCTGAGAGGGAGGTAGATGTGGAAATACAGTGGGCTTGAGAAGAGTAAGAATTATTTATAAAACCTGGGCCATGGAGCAGGAGGCGGGGCTGACCTTAAGTACAATGAAGCCATGCCATGGAGTGGGGAGCTACTGGTTTTAGAGACCCCCAATCTGTGCTGGTCTCAAACCGCTCTGCTCTGTGGTTTTCTTGTTGAGCCTGAGGACCCAGGTGTGGAGCAGAGGAGGCAGAGAGGGGATGAATCCCAGGCTGGGTGTCTCCAGGTGTGTGGAATGGAAGCCCGAAGAAGTGAAGGAGTTGAAGAGCTCAGCAAGAGCGTCACCAAAGGGTAAGTTCAATGCTCCAGACTGGATAGAAATCAAGATGACAGGAGGCTGATGGGCGGAGAGAACGGAATAGGTTGAAACAAACTCTTTCGAGAATAAATATTATTTTTGATGATAGTTTAAAATAATTTCTAGTCAAATCTTCTGAAGAAGGTGGGCGATCAAATAGGTATATATTAAATATTATTTAAATAATATTAAATATTATATTTAAATAAATTAAATATTATATTAAATAATATTAAATATTAATATTGTGTTAAATATAACACAAAAACCAAGCTTGAATGTTGAAGGAGAGAAACTGGTTTTCTTTTGTGATTGTTAAACTAGCACTGGAGTTAGCTCTATGAAAGATCCAGTTAATTGTGAGTGAATGGTTCAGTAATTGTAAAAAATGTACACATTTTGAGCCATGGCAGTACTGTTAGAATGAGGGTTTTGTCCCTCACGTTGACTACTCTAGATATGTAAGACCTAGAGCATGTGTCTCAAACACATTCATATTACTTTACAATGTTACACACATATTATGTGTGTGCCTTGACTCCCAATTGGATTATGAGATTCTGAAAGAAAGTGGGTTACCTCAAACCTTTTGTGTGCTTTTAGTTGTTAACATAGATACGGGGCCCAAACGAAGATTCCTCATAATTATTTGTGAAAGGAATGAGACAATGTACTTGTCTTGAGAATAAATAGACAGTAAATGTTGTGTGTCTGGACTTTTCCCAACAGGAAAGCTCTGGAAGTGGGCATTTTTTTGATATGCTCTATTGCAAATCATTGAAAGCAGTCATTGAAATTCAGCTGCGGTGCCAGCACATTTGAAAGAGGTCTGATAAAAATGCAAAGTCTATGCTGTCTCCAATGACTTCAGCTAAGTAAAATAAGCCTAGGAGGAAAAATAAACCTTTTTCTAAAACTTCACACAGGGAGATAGTTTCCTAAGTTTCTGAGAAATGACTAGTAGTTCTAAAGTAGAGTTGGATTAGGACTGTGAGAAGCCAAAGGTAACCACTGTGAAAAATAATGGGGCAATTGGGAAGCACAGGTTATCTTAATCAAGCTTGGAGAGGGAGTGATAGAAATGCAAATCTGAGCTGCCTCTGGATCCCCTGACTAAATAGAAACACCTAGAGGCAGAATCAATGTTTCACTATTCAATGATGACTGCATTTTCTATAGGTTGAAAGCATAAAAATAGGAAACTTTCAAAGTTCTCAGAAAATGACAGGTAAATAGATTAACAATCATTGCTTTTGCCAACCCACACTTCCTGGCTTCTCTCCTCCCCTGGGGAGGGGTTGGTGTCTCCATCCCACCTTTCCTGTCCTGGACACAGTTTGCAAACTCAGCTGCTAATTAGCTTGTGATTGTTTCTTGGTTTAGGAGGGAGGTGAGGCAAAGAGATCCCAGGTGAGTGGAGAACAGGCCAGGCTCGGGACTCTCAGCCATGGCATGGGGGCCCTCTGGGGAGAGCCTGAAAAAGCACAAGAGAGGGCACCAAGATAAATCCCATCGGCTTTAGAATTTTGCGGAGGGTCTACTCTACATCACACTTTGCATGTGTGTGTGTGTGTGTGTGTGCGTGCGTGCAAATTACTGATCTGGTGTTTTTCTTCCTGAGTTGAGGATTAAAGCATATTTAGGGAATGCTGAACCAAACTGCTGAGTCTGGGAGTTTCTTAGGAACTCAGAGGCTGTTGTCTCCATTGCAACAGGAGATGGATAGAGTTGGGTAACTTTTGGCAAACATGGGGCTGCTCCTCCTGAGTCCAAGCTTGGAAAGGCCCAAACGAGGAAGGGAAGCAGGTTGCAGCTCTCTGTGACTGCAAATGGGCTCTGCACCCTCAGTCTAGAATTGCACTGAGCTGAAGATTCTGGAAAGATGGGAGACAGGGGGCAGAGAAGAAAGGTACCCACTCCTTAAGTGTGGGCTGTGCATAGTGACTTCCTTCCAGAGAAGACAGGATGGGCAGGTGACAGGGGAGGAAAAGTAACTTTACAGTGGGGGAAACTGACACACACTACCTCAACCAGGTGATCAAGGTCAATATCAACAGTGATGAGTCATTTCAACAGTATATACCCTTGATATGATGTGATAAGAATGGCATTTTATTTCTGTGGTTTCCCGCAAAGCCCATAACCCTAGCCTAATCATGAAAAAACATCAGATAAATACCAGTGGAAGGACAGTCTACAAATACCTGACCAGTTCTCCTCAAAACTGTCAAGATCTTCATAAATAAGGAAAGTTTGTGAAACCGTCTCAGCCTAGAGGGGCCTAAGGAGACACGACGCCTAAATGTAGCATGGGATCCTGAAACAGGAAAAGGACATTAAGTAAAAACTAAGGAAATGTGGATAAAATAAGGACTTTAAATTAACAATAATGTGTCATTATTGGTTCAGCAATTGTAACAGATGTGCCCTACTAATGTAAGATGCCAATAATAATGGACAGTGATTATGAGGTATGTGTGAATTCCCAGTACTGTCTTTGCAATTTTTCTGTAAATTTAAAACTGTTCTAAAAAATAAAGTATATTTTAAAAAATACATGCCCACATGAAAATATGCTCAACATCGTTAGTCACTAGGGAAATGCACATCAAAATGAGGATGAAGTGCTTCTTCACAACCACTTAGGATGGCTATAATCAGAGAGACAGACAGTAACAAATGTTGGCCAAACTGTGGGCAAATTGGAACCTTCATATATTGCTGGCGGAAATGTAAAATAGTGCATCTATCAAGACAATTCATGGGGAAAGAATAGTCTTTTCAACAAATGGTGCTGGGAACATGTGCAAAAGCTAGATCTCTACCTCACACCATATACAAAAATTAACTTAAAGTGGATGAAAGATGTATATGTAACGGCTAAAATTATAAAACTCTTAGAAGAAAACACAGGTGTAGATCTTCACGACCTTGGATTAGGAAATGGTTTCTTAGCTATGACGGCAAAAGCACAAGCAATCGAAGAAGAAGACTACGTGAATTGGGGGAAGAAGGATGAACTGGAAATCTACAATGAGTTGTCATCCTTGACATGAGCTGGAATCCACACCTATCCCTCATGGCCTGTAGACTGCCAACTTCCGTGATGCTGGTGCTGCAGGAAAAGCTGGTGCCCACCATGGACCCGTCGTCACCAGCCCAGGGTTTGGGGTGGCTGAGGAGGAGTGAGAGTGGGAGCTGCAGGGGGGCTGCTGTCCTGCACCAGCAATGGGAGGAGGCAGGTCGGGGACAGTGTACATGTGTGTGCCCGGTCTGCAACAGCCTGGTGCGCGCTCAAACACACATGCACACGTGCGCGCGCACGCACACACACACACATACACAGGCTGCTGCTTTACTTTTGATTTTCAATTCTTGTGCAAAATGTCTCTTACATTCATGCTAACCCAGAAGTAAGCAGGGAAGAAAATTCTGGGATATAAAGATGTAAGTAGACACAGCTCAAATCTACCACGAGGCCATAGAATCTCCTCAGAGTTCTTCTTTACACCCTAATCCCAGGTTAAGATCCCTACATCACCCTTATTCTCTCTCCCAGCCCTTTGTTTGCTTCTTTTACTGTGCTTATTATAAATTTCAACTACATGCTCATTTGTTTAATGGTTTATTATATGTCTTTGTGCTACTCATCTATAAACTCCCTAAAAGCAAGGACTTTGCCTTATCTATGTCTGAATCCTCAGAATCTAATTATGATTATGACAATTATAATGATAAACAATAACAACAGTCACTTGTGCAGCTCAGACCATGTGCTGGGCCTGGCTGTAGCGGTTTATGTATATATTTTTTTGCCTTGTTGAACACTGAGCCCAGTACCTGGCAGGGAGCAGGTGCTTTGTCTCTGACCTGGACCCCTGGGGGTGCCCATTGGAATCCCCAGGGTTCATCTCACTTGCCCAAGGACCCATGGGAGTGGATGAAAAGGGATTTCCTAGAGGCTACTCTTTGTTCTTAGGTGAAAGAGGGGAAGAAACTCACAATAAAGTAACTCGGGGTTTTGCAGAATCCCCTTTCTTATTTGAAGAAGCTATTTATTCCAGAGAAGATTTTGTCCCGATCCACCTCTGAGGACATTTGGCCCTCCAAAGCATGGCCATTGGGAGCATAACCCCTCCCAGGGGGATCCCTGATGTCCAGCCAGCCCCTCTGACTTCCCCAAATTGCCTTCCCTGTGGCCCAGTCCCTTCTATCTGACAGACAGGGCTCACTGTCCCCACTTGCTAACTGGGTAGGACTAGGCTTTAGCTTCAGGATGTTGGAGATGGCCAACTTCAGTGTGGAATGTTATTGAATCTTCTTTAAAAGTTGCTTTTAAACACTCTTTGCTAATATATCGCTGATGGGCTGCTGTTATTTGTGGTTCTATCGTTTCATTGATCCTTGTGTCCCACGGGCAAGCTGAATGAGGAAGGAGGCTGGAGCAATACCACGATGAGCAGTCTGAGCCTGACGTGCTTCTGTTTCTCTCGGTTGTTCCTCTTGAGTTGTGTGGAGACTGTTTGTGGGAAAAGGAAAGACCCTTCAGGAAGAAGTTATAAAACTTAAAAAAAAAGTTTAATAATGGAAGACATCAAATAACCCACCAAAATGGATGGCAGCAAATTCATGAGTGAAGGAAATTCTCTTGGGGAAGGTGTCCGTCCTTGGGTCCACCCATCTCCCCTTTCTATTTGTGTCCCCTACTTGAAGCCGAGGCACCCAGGCCACCTAAGCTACTTCCTGTGAGGAAGACAGTCTCATGGATTCTTCCAGAATGAGATGATAATTTAATATGCTCGTCTTAGCGTAGGTTATATGCACTTTAAATCAGGGACCTAGGAAGCCTTATGCCCTGCTAGTGTGAGCGTGGACTGGGGTAGCATTTGTGGAGAGCCATCAGTCGCTATTTGTTCAAGTTCACTATACCTCTGCCTTCTATCCAGCAATTCCACTCCTGGTATTTACCTGACAGATGTTCTCATGCAGGGTCATAGAGGAACATGCACAAAGATGTTCTCTGCAGCAGTGTTTATGGTGACAGAGTGGGAGGCAACCTAGGGGCCTATTTCTGGGGTGGCAGTTGGGAAAAATGGGATGATGCACTCTATGGATTACTATGTAGCGCTTAGGAGCAACGGATCATAGTACACGCAGCAATATAAATGGACCTTACAAAACAGGGTGATGAGTAGAAACTATAAGAAACAGAATGAGATAATCTAATACAACACCAGTTACATAAATTGGGTACATCTGTGCACCCAACAATATACATTTTATGTCATCACAACAAACAAAACAATAATGCTGCTGTGAGAGAAGGGAATAGGCATAGAGTGGAGTGTTTCATCCTTGGACTACTGACATTTGGGGCTGCAGGATTCTTCGTGGTGAGTGGCAGTCCTGTGCATTGTAGGATGTTTAGCAGCATCCTTGGCTTCTACCCACTAAATGCCAGTAACATTGCTTTAGCTGTGAAAACCAAAAATGTCTTTGGGCATTGCCAAAAGTACCTGGGAGAAAAATCACCCCTAGTTGAGAACCACCAGTGTAGAGAACAAGGATAAAAGGGAATGAATGAAAATATATGTTCAAGGGAAAAATAAATAAATAAAAGTGAATATCTAAAGAGGGCAACACTTAACTCAAAAGAATATATTATGAGAGGTGGGGTTTCAGGCAGCAGTGTCAGAGCAAATGGCATTTTTCAGCTCAGATGCCATAATGGTTGCTGTCCATTCTGTGTGTGTGTGAGGTTTTCCACTGTGCATGAGGGAGGTACGAAGTCATTCCTTATTTCTTAGACTCCTGGTGTTAGAAAGGAGCTGCCCCAGACAGAAATGTCTGAGCATGGCTACATTCTGAGTGATTAAATGGCTAAATTGGGTCTGGAAGATGCAGCTGCTTCTCTGAGGGGAGACCGGTTGCCCTGTTGGTATAATGAGCCATGAATGTCCTCCTTCAGCCCACCAGGGAACAAGGACCCGGGACCTCCTGTCCCGTGTTCTGGTCTGCCCTGTGGGTGGAGGAGAGCCTGCTGGGCCACTCTCACCTCACCGAGCAGAAACATCACACTACCCACTGTTGACCTCCGTCCTCTGTCTGCTGGACTCGCCATCGCCATCAGATGCTGAGCTCGCTGAGGCCCAGCAGGAGGGACAGTGGATGATCATGGTAGGGAGGGTGGTTTGGGGCGCTGTCCATGGTGCTGATCTGACCTTCCCACAGCAGATTTTGGTGAACAATGTTTCACCTTAGGCAACTTTTCTTTTTTTTTTTCTTTGAGACAGAATCTGGCTCTGTTGCCCGGGCTACAGTGAGTGCCGTGGCATCAGCCTAGCTCACAGCAACCTCAAACTCCTGGGCTCAAGTGATCCTCCTGTCTCAGCCTCCCAAGTAGCCGAGACTACAAGCATGCGCCACCATGCCCGGCTAATTTTTTCTATATGTATATTTTTAGTTGTCCAGATAATTTCTTTCTATTTTTAGTAGAGATGGGGTCTCGCTCTTGCTCAGGCTTGTCTCAAACTCCTGACCTTGAACGATCCACCGCCTTGGCCTCCCAGAGTGCTAGGATTACAGACGTGAGCCACCGCACTGGCCAGCAATTTTTCTTAGAAAGGGACTGTCTCTAATTGTAGAATAGACCAATTTGGGGGGAGAAGAGGCCTGTTAGCCTGCTCCTGCTCAGCTTCCCCTTGCTGTAAAATCCACCTTAGGTCTCGTGAAATTCAAGTTTTACGAACATTATAATTAGTGTTTTGTGGTTGTAGCCACATTGAAGGCAGATTCGGGGATGCGGCTACTCTTGGTATAGCTCTGGAAAAAGAGGCTGCAGAAACCCAAACCCTGTTCACCAACTCTAGGTCCCGCAGTGTGATAGTCATCGATACACTGTCTGTCTCCTTCACCTTCTTCTTCTCTTTCTCCTTTCCTTCCCTTCCTTTACCTCCAGTTTCTCCTCTTCCTTCTCTTTCTTTTCCTTCCTGACTCAAAAAATAGTTAGTGCAAATTACAAAAATATCTAAATGCAGAAGAAAAATATTAATTAATTAATTAACCATAGGACCAAGAAGTCTTGACCAGGGTTCAGACTCAAGAACATTTTCTCACACTGATTGCTATGGGTAGAATTGTGTCTCCCCTCACTGCCCCACCGAGTCACGTGTTGCCACCGAAACCCCCAGTACCTTAGAATGTGACCTTGTTTAAAAATAGGGCTGTCGCAGATGTAATTAGTTAAGATGAGGTCATAATGGAGGCCCTTAATCTAATATGATTGGTGTCCTTATGAAAAGAGGAATTTGGGATAGGGACATGCACACAGGAAGAATACCACATGAAGAGGTGAAAGCAGAGGTTGGAATGAGGACTAGAATGATGCACTTACAAGCCACGGAGTGCCCAGGACTGCCAGCAACCACGAGCAGGCAGAGAGAGGCCTGGGACACCTCCTGCCCCAGCACCTTCAGAGAGAGCACGGCCCTGCAATACCTTGATTTCAGACTTCCGGTCTCCAGAACTGTGAGACGATACATTTTTGTTGTTTCAGCCACACAATTCTGTGGTACTTTGTTACAGCAGTCATGGGAAACTAATATACTGACCATTTCCTTTAAAAAATTTTTTTTGAAAGGGTGCCATTAAAACCTGTTTGTTAGCCAATTACCAATTTCTCTAATTGCCTATTGACAGACCATAATTAGGATTATAAACAACTTACTTTAAAAGTCTCTCAGTATTGCTGTTTGAGCTCAGTCTGGCTGGGGGGCTGATTCTCAAAGTCTTTCTGCCTCGTGTGGGTGACCCTCTGTGGGTGCTCTTAGGGCATTGCATATCCAGGCTTCACAAAGGGGCTCCTCTGAGCTCCACCAAACTATCCGCTTATCATCTTGATGGGATTCCACTTAAGCTGTGTGCTGTTTTCCTGCTTAAGTTGCAGCTCCAAATAGTTCAGGCTAATATTTTAGAAGAAGAGGAAGAGGTCCCCAGGCCCTATCGTCATTCTTGTGTTCTTTGACACTTGGTGCATACGGGCTAGTGTGGTTACTCACTATCCACCCATCTCACCCTTCTTCTCACGAGAGAGGTTGGAAAATGAAAAGCTGCATTTCTCAGACTCTTTTGCAGTTAGGCTTCTGGGCGTGAGTGAGGTTCCTCCAATTATATATAGCTGTGCAAGATATAGGAGGTAGACTGGAGTCAGATGCCATCGTATTGCCTCCGTTTGGCTGTTTCTGCTAGCAAAGCAAGGTTATGGTAAGTATTTTCTGAATATCAAGAGATACTTGTGGCAGCAGCAGTGGGTTCTTTTTTCAACTGGCCTGATTCCTGGATCAAAGGTACAAGGGGACAACGCATGTCTTCTTGAACCCAGTAATTCTCATGGAGGCCTCTCAGGTAGTCTAACTCCTAGTGGACTCTCTCTGTCGTGTTCTAGGCATTACTCCTGGAGGCCCAGCCAATGCCAGCTCCTCTTGCCTTTCCAGTAACTTAGTACGCACCAATTCCCTGCATTAAATCATCCTTTCTTGCTCAAATGCCACGAGTGCTTTCTGTTTGTTGCACTGAATTCTGGCCTCTGCATAGAAAACACGGATTAATGATGCTCTGCATCTCTGCGGCATTTTGCTGCTTGCTGGATACCGTTACATTATATAATTTAATGAATTGATATTATTGTAACCAGTTTACAGGTAAGGAATCAGAATCAGCTGTTAAAACTTGCTTTCCCAAGTTCACACTAATAATTAAGTGGCAGAGATAGAACTGAGATATTTCTGGTTCCAAGTTCCTTTTTATTCCTGTTCCTCGCCTGACATGCCTGTGTGGAGATATGGTGCAGAGATCAAGTTCACAGATCCCGCTTCAGGTATCACTGCTGCTGAGAGCCCGGGGAGAGGCCTGGGGTGACCGGATGAAGATGGCCCCACGGAGATTTCATTCATTTCCACGTCGTCCTCTGGAGTAGGCAGAGCTCTAACATCCCCCTCCCACCCCTCCTTCCAGTGAGTCACACTCTAGGGTAACTCCCTTGCCTTGAATGTGGGCAGGACCTGTGACTTGTTTCTAGCCAGTACACGATGGCAAAGCGGTGGGATGCCATGGCTGTGACTAAGTTGGACAGGGGGTTTCCTGCCCTGTTGATGATTGGAAGTGTCAGCCTTTAAGAAAAGGGATCAGCCCTTTTGAGGATCTTATCTGTTTCATGGGTTAATGTCTATTCATCATGGTCTCAACCATCAAGTCAACCTATCACCTTAAAAAAATTGTTGGAAATGTATCAGTTCAATGTATCTGCTGAAGAGTAGCAGTGATTTCCAAGTTTCTCCCTGTTCTGTATTTCAGCCTGCATACTATGTTCATAGACTGCCCCCAACCCCTACACACGGCCTAAAGTTGACTATGCACTTGTCTTCTCTTGGGGGATGTCCTGCCCCCCAGCTCTGCCTTCCAAGCTCCTGGGTGGCCTCCAATGCTCAGGACCTTCAGCCTTTGTCCAAATTTGAATCCGCTTCTTGTGTGACTAGGTCACAGTTCTAATTTAGCTTACATCTTATATATTGAAAAGGAATAGAGTCTCTGAATTTTCTATTTCTGATCTCCAACAGTCCCAGCCAGCTACACAGTTTTTGTCATTTCATGATGTCTCAGTCTATTGCTGTTTAAGCAATCTGTCTTTAGGAAACTGCTGATTTGGGGGATTTCCTCCCCCTCCTCCCTCCTCTCCCAGTTAGTATCTGCTTTGGGGAGGGCAAGAGTAGATGTTATAGGTTAAGTTCCCTGGGAAACAGACTCGGAGAGGCCAAAGTCCACATGCAGGAGGTTTATCAGGAAGTGCTCTTGGGGGTAACCCCCTTGGGAGGGTGAGGAAAAAGTTGGCCTGTAGTTTTGATTGGGGGGAGTTCAACTCAGAGGGAATATATTGGGAAGACTCTTTGGTCACGAAATTCAATCCATGTTCACCAATTCTGCTCTACTAATAAAACTGATTTTTAAAAAGACTCCGTTTAATTTTTGTGTCTTATCTCTACTAGTTCTAAACTCAGAAGGAGAAGACAGGAGTGTCATTTATTGGTCTCCTGAAAATCAGCCAGAGTGGTGAAGGTGAAGATGATGATGATGATGATGACAATGACAATGATGGTTTTTAACCTCATTTCAAGCTCAAATGAGGTTACTCAAACGTGCCAGTGAGGAGACATATTTGTAGCTGCTGGTTGATACCAATACAAGGCTCTTTCTTTGTGGTTTCAATTTGGCAGCTCTCAGTATCCTTTAAAAATTCATTTTCATGGGTACCTTGAGTCCACACAGCCAAGTCCCAAGCTGTGAGTACCAGTCTTAGCTCTGCCACTGACTGAAGGAAACACAAGTAAGAGCTTGGCCCTGGAGTCAGCCTGCCTTGTGTGTGCAGGGGCCTGCAGCCCACCTCGCCTGCAGCAAGTGACCTATCTCTCTAAACAGCCTTCCTTCATCTGTAACGTGGGCAAATTGTAGTACTTGCCTCATAAGATAGTTGGGAGAACAAGATGAGATAAATCATGAAAAATGTTTAGCACAATACCTGGCACATTGTAAATAACCAAACATGTAAGCTGTTATTATTAGATGAGGAAGTAGAAGATAGTTTAAACTCTTAGCATTTAATTATTCAATGGGAATAATAATAATAATATTTGCACTATAGGTTGTGGGAAAAAATGAGATACATAAATAGAAAAATATTTTCAAAAATGCAAACAAAATATTGTTTATATTGAAACTAATATATGCTCTTCAGTCTTTTCTAATACAGGATGGGGATAAATATGAGGTTTTGTTGTAATGACTGACTTACTTTAACAGACCTCTGCACAGACAAGTGGGTGTTACTTGTGTGTCAGTTTGTTCAAGTTTCAATCCGGGGTCAGGAAATCATCCTCATCAAGAACATGCACCCCCCAGGGAGTCGATGAGCATCATTTCAGGGGGGTCTCACTCCTGGGCAGTAGCTAATAGTGCTTTGGCCCCCCACATCTCAGTCCACTCTGAAGCTCTGCTAATTAGCATACTGAATGCCAGAAGTGGGTTTTGATGGTGAAAATAGTCACCTAGTAGTTATCATGAGAAATGTTGCAAAGGGATTCTGGTGACTGGTAAAATTAAAAGTATTCAAGACAGGTGGGTTGGAGAATCCTACCCTGTGCCCTTGCATGCAGAGGGTATAAGTCTCCAGGGAAACCTTTAGCCTGCCTCACTGGGGAGGTTCAATCCATAAAAGTTCTTGTGTTCAGTCCTCTGTCTCGGAGGTCACTTGCTATCTGACAAAAGCCTGCCTCCAAAATGTTGCTAGGTCTATCTGGAATGTGGTCAGAACTCCCAATACAGAGATCTCGGGCTTCACTGGACTTACACAATAGGTTGTATGAGTGGTTCCATGCCTGATTTGCTAAAGAAAACATGTTAAATACATGTCTATATGTGGCAATATTTGGTCTTGGACTCATTTTCTTCAAAATCTGGCAGGGGATCATGGAGAAGAAGTAGGTCACTGTTGCCCATCTCAAAACCTTTGGATAGCTGCCATTAGCTACTGAAAAGGACGTAAATGTTGTGTAAATTGGCTTAGTCAGTTCATGACAATTTGTATATATAGTCATTCTAGGGCAGAAGAAGCAAGTTTATAAAGTCCCCTAGTAGTTATACTTCTACTGTCAAGGCTGACCATTAGTAATGACTTATGACTTGTGGCTTGCGTTCGTTGCCTTAAGCTCCATGACATGACTCTCTCCTTTCATTTGGGGGATTCATGTTTAATAGACACTTTCATGTACTTCCAGGTGGGCTTTGAGGCTGACAATCTTGGGTTTAAATCCTGGCTCTCCTACTGTGTTACCTAGGGCAAGTTATCTAACCTCTCTGTGCCTCAGATTTCTCTTTTATAAAGTGGTACTTGTCTTTAATATTAATAGCTATATATTCATATATATCACACTGCTTGATACTCACAATAACTTTGTGAACTAGGCAGGACAGTACCATAGTCTTAAATTTTTTTCCCCAATTTTTAGATGGGAAAACTGAAGTTCTGAGAACTTCAAATTCTGAAAGCCACATATTAGTAAGAGGTAGACTTACAACAGGAATTAAAATCTTCTGACTCAAACCCTTGTTTTCTCTCCCAAAGCACAGCTAGAAGTATAAATGGAAGCATGATTCAGACATTTAAATATTAATAATCTGAAGAACATTCTGTACATTGGAGGTTAGCTAACTGGGGGCAGAGATGTAATCTACTCCCACAAACCTAGATTACTTGGCCACGCAATGAGTTGTGCTCAGTTAAATTTAGTAATAGATATGTAGCACTTGGAATATTAATGAAATGAGAGAAGCCTTTTTTGACTAGCCCACTTTGGCATAATCCCCATTTCTTCTGAACGCTTGCATTTTTTGTTTGTGTGACTTGTTTGGAATATAGCTGATACGGCATCATAGCAGGGGTAATTTGGTGGTATATGTTTTATCGCTCCAACCAGAGGAAGAATGCCTCACTGATCTCCCGGTCTCCACAGTGCAGCAGTGAGTGACCAGCTGCAGGGGATCCGTTCTGATGTCTCTGTCCATATGTCAGTTCTGCCACTTGGTCCTTGTGTCATTGCACCCTGCCCTAACGTGTGTGCCCTGCATCACTGCTGTGTAGAGCAAGAAAGGAGGGTTCTGGAGGTGAAAGCATAGACAGTGGCTGTCTCCAAGGTTGGCCACCACCATCATTATTTCCGTAAATAATTATGCTTAGTGAACCATTGCGGACCTGACCAGTGCTTCCTCATGCTTAATAAATCCATCAATAAATATGGATTTGTCCCTGCCTTTAATTTTTTCTTTGCAAGTAATCCCTCTCCTGCCCCCTAGAAATAGCCCCATTTAAGGAGGAAAAAGAGTCCAGGAAGCAGATAAAAGAGAGAGAGAAGGGATTTGCAAGGGATGTTGCCAAAAATTTGGAGCATTTTGACTAAAGGATACTGTGTACTATCACATGGCTTTAGCCAAAGGCTAGACAGATATCCTCATGTCAATGAACTCTCAAAGCGAGGAAGTATCTTCCTCCAATGAGCTCAATCTGTCATTCAGAGGGTCCCCCTGGACTATAAAACTTCTCTTGTTTTGGCTATCCTGATGTAGCTAAATAGAGACCAGGGATCCTTAGCCTTGAAATCTTCCAGCTTTAGCCACTGTTTCACCTTCTGAGTAACAGTGATGGGCCATTTGAGGCAGGGGACAGCAGAGGTTGGGAGAGGTTTGGGTGATAATCTAGTCTGGCCTTGGCATAAGCTGAGAATGTTTATGCAACTGTTCTCTAAGATGATCCTCTCTGTCCAAGGTCTTCAAATAAATAAGGGCATGCCATCTGGGGAAGGTGCCAGCAGTGGGTAAACAGATTTCATTTTAGAACCAAAGGCTATGCTGCTTTGCATTCAAGACCACCATGGTTGGCCCCAAGGTGGCGCTAGGCCCAAGAATGTTCTTGGCATGTGCATGAGACATCCCAGGGCTCCTCTAACTGGTGGAACCCTACCTGTGGCTTCTGCCTTCCCAGGGCTGCATCTCAGCTCTATACATGGAATGGCTTTATTGAGTAGTTGCAGCCACCAGTAGCTGGGTCTGGGAGTTCGTCTGCCAACAAGTGTCTAAATCACCCTGGTTTGTGGAGTATTCTTTTTTCAACTGTATACATTCAGCTTGTAGGTGACACCTATTCTACAAGTTTGGAAGTTGTAAGTTGTTTTTTCATAAAATGAGTTCAGGCTATACAACAAAGGCATTTGAGAGAGTTGACACAGATAAGGATCCAGGTTGTGGGGAAAAAACGGGGAAGCAGTAGGCTTTGCAGTAGTGTTTTGCAAATTTGGCTGCACATTAGAACCTCTGGGGGAGCTTTAAAAAAATACAGATTGTGGTAGATTGCAAACAATGGCTGCAATCCTTCATTCCCCTGTTGACAATGTGCTTTTGCAGATTTTGCCATCAAGAAGTGGAGTTTCTTTCACTCCTTCCCCCGTGAGTCTGGGCTTGACTGATGGTTTCCCTCAGTCAGCAGGGTGCAGCAGAAGTGATTATACCAGTTCTGTGCCTAGGCCTCCAGGGGCCCAGTATGTTTCACCTGGTCTCCTGCAACCTGCTCAGGCCAGCCTTCCAGAGGATGACAGACAACAGAGCTCAGTTGTCCAAACTAAGGCCATCCTAGACTAGCCAGCTCCCAGTCAACTGGGGTGCTGACTGCAGATGTGTGAGTGAGCCCAGCTCAGACCAGAAGAAACACCCAGTTGAGACCAGCCCAAATTGACAACCAACAGAACTGTGAGCTATAAACATGGTTGTTCTTTTAAGCCACTATATTTTAGAGTGGTTTGTTATACAGCAAAAACTAACTTATCTACCACTGTTTGAGGCCCACCCCTATCAAATTGGATTAATTGGTCTCAGATGAGCATTAGTATCAGTATGCGTGTGTGTGTATGTACTTTTTTTTTTTTTTTGAAACAGAATCTTACTGTGTCACTGGGCCAGAGTGCAGTGGCATCATCATAGCTCACTGCAACCTCCAACTCCTGGGCTAAAGCGATCCTCCTGCTTCAGCCTCCCAAGTAGCTGGGACTCAGGTGTACACCACCATGCTTGGCTAATTTTTCTATTTTTTGTGGAGACAGGGTCTTGCTGTTGCTCAGGCTGATCTCGAACTCATGACCTCAAGCAATCCTCCCACCTCAGCCTCCCCGAGTGCTAGGATTACTGATGTGAGCCACCACGCCTGGTCTATATCAGTATATTTTAAAAGCTCTCTGGGTGATTCTAGAGTTGAGAACCACTAGTCTAGATAAAGGCACTTAATGCTTCATTTGCTGGATTATAAGGGGGTTAGACCAAATCTTAACATAATGGGACTTCTTTGAAGATTGTGGATTTCTGAGTTTAAAATGAATAAAGGAACTCTTTAACTCATTAACTTATAGAAAATAACAAGGCATGATCTGTACACAAAATATAACTATATCCACAAATTTGGAGCAAATGAAAAGATGTATTTTCACCTTGGCTTTGTACAGTTGGAGCAATTGAAGACCAGAAGGTTTAAATGACTTACTCAAGGCCATACAACTAATTTTTGGCACAGCCTAGACTTCGTATGTAGCCTCCTGACTCCAGATTTGTGTTTGTCTGTTTTCCTTGATTCTTCTACAGAGTGGCAATGACAATAACATGATCCTTCTTTTGACACACCACATGTGACCTCATATGGAACCTGTACAAAGACTAGGAATGGGTTAAGAAAGAGTAAGGTCATCTTTATGGAACATCCCCAACCTTTTGTGATTTATAACAAGGATGACAGGTTCGTTGATTCTAAAATGTGCCTTGCATTCCGTCAGAAGTTGCAGTCTCATGAAGTACAGCAGCTTTATTGTTCTTTATGAAACCAAAATGGAATACAGTAGGGGGAAGGTCGCTTAATTCTATCCATGAAAAGACAAAGAAGGCAATTGAGACATGGTCAATGAATTAAAGCAGTTTATTTAACATTAATTGCAGAATTTACAGCACTACCATTTAATGATAGGAATAAAAATAGAAAGAATCCAGTGTAAGCAATGTTGTAGACAAAACATCAGGGTGGGAAATGAGCAAAATTGAAAATGCAATTCACATTCAAAGAAATATTCCAAAGGACTGGGAGCTCATCAAGGGGTGAGCATCCCCTCGATAATGACGTGTGATCCTCATCCCCACCAGGATTTCAGGGCAGCCACTGAACATATACCCTGTTGACCATCCCTGGAAAATCTTTCAGCACAGTCTGACTCAACATGTCTAAGATGGGGCAAAATCTGGATTAGAATATGCTTCGGAAAGATAGCTCAGGGTGAAAAGACAACAAGAATGTGGGTTAGTGTGTGGGTTTTCTTTTTCAAAACAGAAAGGAGTGCAAATTTTAGGGGCGTGTTTTCCTGATTTTAAACATGAGAGATGATGTCAAAGGGATTGACTAAAAAGAACAGTTTAAAGTTTTCTCCCATCACTTTTCTTGGAGATAATATCTGTAAAAGCAAGGAAATAGGACAAGAGGTGAGCATGTGACTCTCTGATCTCTTGTCCTCTCGGAATCTGGAAAGAATCCTATGAAAGGTAGTTGGGTCTCTACTAAAGAGCTGGGTTTCTGGAATAGCTACCTAGAAGGTAGGTGGCAGAACATGGTTTTTGACAGGGAGGCTCACCCTCTATAACCATTTCCCCATGGTATAATGGGTCTCTTCCATTTTAAAACTTTAAACAGAGCTGGGGCAAATTCCTCTCTCTTTACCTCATTGTGGTCACCTTTAAATGCCATGAAGCAACCAACAGATGAGAAGAAAGGATTCAAACCCTGCAGGCCAGCATGTGAAATTAAAAGGTGTTTTTAATATCAAAATAAACACATCTGAGGCCAGGGACTAAGTGAGAAAAGAACCAGGACTGATTTGGATCCTAAGAACAAAATAGAATGGAAAAGAAGATATTGGAGCTTGTTTTCACTCACTTTGATAGGAAGATATTAATAGCCTCTCTTGTAAGAATTCATTGAGAAGGAACCTACAGTACCTGTGCCAATAAATTATTATTTGGGTGGAAATATTTGAATATGAAGGATGAAAAAAATTGGCTCTTTCTCTCTGGTCCAGGAAAACATCTTTGAGAAAAGTAAAGGATGAAGAGGAGAACTAATTGAAATGTTGGTCAATCCCTAATTATATTTGCCTATGAAATTCTCAGCATCCTAGACCTGGAGAGAAAAGACTGAACTGCTCTAGGATTAAAGTTAAAAAATAAGGTTTGATGATTGAAAATATGGATTCAAAGAGAAACCAACACCAAGATCATGCCTTTATCATCTCAGACCTGCCTCCAAACTTTAGTGGTTTGTTATCAATTTGTCAGTGTGAAATTCATGTTCTTGTTCAGAAATTTCAGTATGCCAGGTGTTTTATAACCTTTAATGGTAAGAAGTTTGCTGGCACCATTTGGGCTTGTGCAACACAAAACAACATAGTAAAGAAAGGAATTAATATTCTACCTTTATTGAAGTATCTATTAACAATATGACTACCCATCCAATAGCTAGATAGTCTTTGGATACTTAACCTTTCTTCCCAGGTGCAGGTTCCCTATCATAATCTGAAAAAAACTTTCCTAGACAGTAAGGTGACTCTTAAGCTAAATGCCAAATTGAGCCAAAGCAAGGGATATGGGGGAAAATCCTCCAGTTCTAGAACTCTTTGCATAGGGCTTTCAAGCAGAAATCAAGTGGCCATCGATGGGCCATGTTCTTGGTTGGTTCGATATCCGTGGTTCAGCCTGTCTCCAAAGAAAAATCAACAGCATATGCACGGCCCCGACATGAGAGCAAGGCACAGAGGCACGGTGGGGTCTCCTTTTCCTCTTGTATTTCTCCAGATCAAAGAATTAGGAATAGCTAAAATATAACTCAGAAACAAACAACAGAAAATCCCATTCCGTACCTTCCTTTTTTTTCCTAAATAATCATCTCCCAAAGTTATAGGGGGATAGCTACACAGGATGCAGAGTGTGGGTAGGAAGGGAGCGTCTGATGTGGGAGAGCCCCACTAGATTGAAGGGACCTGGACCCTTTGGGAGTCAGGATGGAAGAAGATGCCTTCATTGATGTCCCAGGTAAAGCCAACCGGATGGGCCACCACAGCCTTGGCCAGGTGGAGCCTGACTTGTGAAAAGGTGAGTGTCTGGTGGGTCACATAAGATTTGAGATTGCTTGTTTTCTTTTTCTTGCCTTTCCTATATGAATTGGGGTCTGCCTTCATGCTGGCATGTGCTCAAGGCCAAGGGATCACAGAGAAGTGTTGGGGTCCAGAGAGAGAGAGGTTAGAGAGTGTTGTCCCAGTTCTCTTTAAAGCTGACAGATACGGAGATCTCTTCCTAGTGCCAAAACCTACCTTCTAGCCCATGACCTGCCATTTCCCAGGCCAGGCCCACATTCCCCCATGAGGGCAGGAGAGAAAACCAGGCCAACCTGAGATAATCCCATAGTTCTGTGTCTCCAAGGAAAAGGACATCCACTGGCACAAAGCATTGAGTAAAAACCCTTTAATAACAAAATAACATTCACGATGTAGCTACTTCAATTGTCTGGAAAACTCAGCTTACACTTGATTCAACATATCACTTTCCACAATGTTAAAAAAAAAAGGACATAAAATGGCAATAACAAAATATACCTCGAATTTCATAAGACAGGTCTTCTTGGCAAATCCTAGAGAACCAGACTCGTGATTGCCTGTGATAAAAAGGGCTGGGCACGCTCACGTCTCAAACACCCCTCTGTTCTCTTTGGATCAAAAATGCATTTGAACTTTGTAGATACTACAATATCTGCATCCAGAGAAACAGTTGGTGGTTTGTAAGTGGGAGGAGAACTTTACTGAAACAAATATTCATTTTATTGTGGAAGAACATATAAAGCTTTCCGGAAGATTAAACACTATTACAATAATCAACTGTCTTACAAAAGCCAATTTTAAAATTTTTGTATCCATTCCCATCTTTGGCAGATTAATAAGGGGAAAAATAAAAGGACTACATTACAGAGCTTTCAGGATCATAATCTATTTGATAAGGCCAAATAAAAATGTGTTTATATTATTAATGAGAGCACATTCCCAATAAATTCTCATTGACAGATAATATGAATGCTCTACTATCAGTGATTTCCAATATTTTGCATAGCAGACGGCTGCTTTTCTGTCATTATTTCCTAAGCTGCACTCTCCTATGCAAAATAAAGTGTGCTTGGCAGTTGATCTGGTTTGTGTCAAGCATATTGGTTTGGGAAATAGGTATGGAACTTGACAATGGGTCTCAGAACCCAAATATAAGAAAGAATAAGTTTGCCCCATCCACTGCCACTGAAAAATGCTTTTTGACATACAGAGAGCTCAGATAATTGGGGGATTTAAAGAAGATGGTTTTCCTAAACTGGATTTCAAAACTTCTTCTTATACTCCCCTTTAGAAAGTAGATGTAACATAGTGGGGCAGATAAAAAGTAAGTTAGAGTCACCTCTGACTCTAGGGAGGACAAACCATGACATAGGGGCACAGGTCAAGTTTGGGGGAATGGCCACGTATTTTTGCCCAAATCACTGGAACAGTTTGGCGGGGATGTCCAGAAGAGTGCACGAAAAAGTCAGAGAAGAATTATTGATATTGATGCCATTTGAGTTTCTACTGGGAACTGACCTAATAACAAAAATACTAGAAGAAACCACACATAGTCAAAAATAGCCATTCCCAAGCGGAGATCCAAGAGGGCCAGAGCTGGAGGAATTAGCATCTCCATATACATGGCAGTTAGGTCTAAGGTCATGAACATAAAGTTAAAATAACTCCTTTTAGCAGAAATTAAAAATGCAGTGGTGAATTGTGTTTCAATACTTCTTTTCAAACCCCTCTAAGATATAGTGACATATCTGGGTTATGAGGGTCCCAATTTGTGGAATGAAGGTTGGCTAATTCAAACTTAGAATAACCTTTCTCGTTATAAAATTTGAACCCAATTCGATCTGACTCATTTTGAGATCCCAACAGATGTAAAGGTATTTTCGAGGTGAGACATCTCCCAATAAAACCAATATTACCACTGTCTGAGGCTGAACTGTGTACATTTTCACAGTTTAATGTATACACAACTGTTCCACAACTGCTAACAAACAATAGGCGCCCATGCATAAATAAAGTCCATTGAACCAAAGGGGAAGATCTAGTTCAAAATGAAAAATGTTGCTATTAAGACCACAATGCATCACACTGCTAAATTTTTTGCCTCATGCATAAAATTATAGCATTGATTGGCAGTTGCTAATTATAATACTACACTGTTAACACAGAACAATTAATTGTTCAGACCAAGTAGCACAAATGTAGAAAATAATTATTTTTTTTCAACAGAGCAAATGAACACAGATTGTTTCTTCAGCAAAATATGAAACTGTAAACTTTGGGCTCATTCTGCAACTTTCCCCAATCCAGAATAAATCAAATCCAAAGGGGAAAAAAAGAACATACATTTTTTTTTTTAAGCGCACCTTTTCGTCTATTACAAAAGCACAACCTAAAACGTATAAAGCTTTTTTTTCTTTTTTCTTTTTTTAAATCACAGTTACCAAAAGAAACAGTGAATAATTTATTACATACGCTATAATAACATTACTCTAAACACTATTATCTATGAGGTATATCTGAGAAAATTCGGTAAGGAATTGCGCGGTCTGCATTGCCAACATGCCCAGGTTCATAGTAAAGCTTTGGAACCGTGAAGAACTAGAAAAAAGGGAAGAACGGGGGAGGCAGAGGAGATACAGAGAAAGAACCTTTGGTATTAGTACAAATCTTGTTCTTTGCAGGGTTGCATTGCAAAGCACCACAGTACAATAAGCCCACCTATTGAGAGTATGGAGGCCCATTTGAAGCTGAGGTATTCACAGGAAGGATTAAAAAAAGCAGAGAGGTCCAGACTGGCTAAATCGTTGCTTTGGTTCAAGCAAGGCACTCGTCCCGTGGTTATGTCACACTTTGCAAGTGAAGCATGAGGCTGGGGGGGATTGCTGAGGAGGGGTCTGCCAACGGGGGATGTTTTCTGTGTTCAGGCTGCCATCGCTCTTTCTAGATCCTCTCTTGTAGGGGTGTGGTGGTAGGAAGGCTGGGGAAGGTGACGTTTGCTTACGGGGAGCACTCTCCTGCTCAGTGAATTAGGTCATCTTTGCCGTGTCTCCCAGGGATTCTGAGAATTCCATTTCCAATAGGAATTTGGGAAGAAAACCAAAGCAATTTGCTGTTTGGAAGAAAGGCCTTACAGATTTGCCTTGTATAGGGAGAAGATGGGTCTTTGAGCTTGTTAGGACAAGAGAGAACTTTCACCATAGGTCAGGATGATGCTTGGAAACTTCAGAAAGAGGATAACTGAGTGTTTCCTGCAGTGTGTCAATCTGTCTTCTATATTCCTCTACTCGCTATGCTGTGTTGATGCATGGCCCTGATGAGTTGATTGGTCTTTTCCTTTCTAAGCTTCTTTGCCTAAATGGACCCTTAAAAAGCTCAAAGACAACACATTACATGAAATGCAAAATACTAGTGCTCAATCCAGAGCTCTGTGGACTAGTGGTGGACTTTTGTAAGTGTCTAAAACCCATGTGGTCAAATGCTGAGACTCGTTGGTGAACATACAAATCACTTTGATGAATGGATCTTAATCATGATTTAATCATTTAATGAAATCAAAAGAAACTTAAAGAAGACCAATTAATTTCATGAGTAAGATGAAAAGAGAGAAGCAACTTTCTAAGTCACCATTTCTTAAACTGGCATATCCATTCCTCTGAAATTTTGGGGTCATTTTTCATTTACAATAAATAACCCTTTACCATCAAATGACGTAAGGCTTCAACTTCTCTCATAAAACCAGAGTTGGCATAGAAATGAAACATAAACACCTACAAATGAAAAGGAAAAAGATGAAGAGCTTAAATGTCACACGTGCAAAAGGTGATCAAATTCCCTTTCTTCATAAATACTGACTTAAAATCATCCGTAACATCAAAGTCAACAGGCCAAGAATGAGCTTTCTCCTCCCACTGAATCAAAAGCTTATTTACACAACACTTTGTAATGAGGAGGTTCAAAAGCCATCACATTTTTTTGGATCAATACGTACTTCTCAGGGCAAAAAAACCCCATATGAACCCTGATATTTCAAGGCAGGGCACCTTTATTAAGCAGCTGATCATACGTGACTATGCTGAGATACTAACATGTTACTGAAAATGCTTGTGACCGTTTTTACAGGATGAAAATGTTCAGTGATAAACCCCAGTCCATGCTCACTGCGAAAGGATTGCCACTTTCCTATTTGCCAAAGTGTGACCTGTCTCATGAAGAAGTCGCACCACAGAATGCAAAGAACAGTGGGCAGGGGCAAGGAGGCGTGGGTGGGCTTTGCTTGTAGATAGTTATGTTACTTCCTCGACTTGGATAACTATTTAACTTCTCCAGGCCACAGGGGCTTGGACTAAATGATTTCTAAGGTCCTTTCCAGCTCAACTCTCCGATGGTTCGAGTTTCTACAGTGCACTAATTGGAAATCTCTACTGTGCTAGCTCCAAAGCAGGGACAGAAGCCATGGCTAAGACTGAAGGCCATTTCCAACCAGTTTTCTTCACCAATTTGGAATCAGAATTTAAGGAATCCAATTACAGCAGCACCTGAACTTGCATCCTGAACAGGTAGAGGGGACAGCGAACAAATGAGAGAACCACAGAAAATATCCCTTTCCAAATTAGCAGCCGCCGTCGCATAGATAATTATTTCTTTGGGGTATCTGAGCTGTGGCTGTACATACCATATGTCAGAGAGAATAGTTCAAATTATAAAAGAGCACAAGCAAAATGCAGACCGCACAGAGAAAGAAATCTTTGGTATCTTTGGTGTCATCAACACGATTAAAATTACAAATGGAAAAAGTCAGTGAGGTAGCCTTCTTTGGTTCTCACTAGGAATAGAAAGTTTTTCCTTTTTCTGCTTTTTTTTTTTTTTTCCTTTTTTGTTTTGTTGCTTTACACACACACAGAGTTCATTCTTGGAAGCAGCTAATGTAAGGGTTTCTCTCTTTTTGTTTATGATTTTTTTTTTTAAAAATTTATGTTTCCAGTTTCTGTATAGAAGCCCCGAAATCCAGGCTGGTGAAGCAGGGTCTCGGCTTATGTTTTCTGAGTGCACAGGTTCAGGTTGAATAGTCATTGCTCGTCCACAAAATTTGCTCTGTTGTTCTGACAGCAAACAAACTGTAGTGCTCTCTGTTGTTTTAAATAAAAAACATAAACTATACAGTGCACCTGTCACAGATGCTGAATAAGTTAAATAAATAAGTTACAATATGAAGCCTCCGAGGGCCACGATATAATTAAGAGATGAAGTTCGCCTGGTACCAGGTGGGGCTGCGAACTTAAATTAAATAAGTTAACCATTGTTACTCAAACTACTTTAAAAGTTAATTCAAGAAGGAAAAATACCCCAAATTCTTTTGTTGTAACCTGTATTTCTTCCCTGTCTGTAACAGAATTTCACTGCTTTATAAAGCAAACTAAACTTCGAGAGAATTCTAAATAGCATTTTGCATCTCTGATGCAACATTGGTCTAGGTTTTGATAAATAAGTACAAGGGGTCAAATCAAACTAAGAAAGGACGATTAAATACTTGCCCAAATGCTATACATTTGTGTACTAGAAACTAATTTAAATAAATTAATTACATTAAAGATACTCAGCATGTTGGGCCATAACCCAAAGAGATAAGATAAAAAGAATATTTTGGGGGAGGGTGCCTTCATTTTTTAACTGACAAAATGTATAACCTCTTTCCACAGTTTCAATGAAAATAAAGCAGAAAATTATAATCTCTAAAGCTTTCTCATGTTAAAGACCATTTAGATGTGACAAGAATGAAAAAAAAAAAAAAAACCACCCCTCCCCCAGCCGGCCAGCGCAGCCTCCGCAAGACCACAGCAGTACCGTCCCAACCCTGGAAACCAGAGCCCACCTTCTCCCCATTGGTTTGCGTTTTACTTTGCTATTTTTTTCTTTTTCTTTCTTTTTTCTTTTTTTCTTTTCTTTTCTTTCTTTCTTTCTTTTTTTTCTTTTTGTCCTTTTTCAGGTCTTTGGATTTAGCTTTAGTTATGAGAGATCCAGAATAAAGCTATTTAACCGAAGTTGTCAAGCATAGATGTCATTCTAACACAGATGATTAAACAACATACAAGGTTTCTCGAAAGTTGAGTTTATCTTGGATGTGCCCAAATGAAAGTAATTCCATGTGTACACAATGAAGATGCTGGGATACTTTTTTCTCCCTGCACTTTGGTTTTCAATGTTACAATAAATAATGAAAACAATATATATTGTAGAAGTACCATATACATGTTAAATGATGACTTAAAATGTATGTATTTATTGTAACAAATTACAGTATATACGTACTAAGCATGTCTGTACATACTTGCATGTACACAGTCTAGACACCAGTAGGTAATGTGTGTTGCTGTGAAGAAATCTATGAGAATACATGTTGAAATACGTATCTAAACCTGTATACATCCAAGCTGACAGACTGTCTAAGCTTTAGGCAAACTTATCTACCAAAGTGTATGCTGTGTGCAATGCCTGCTGAGAAGAATGGAGCAGAGTGGAAGACTTCCATGAAATGAACATTCCTGTAGCAATGTACACACCTTTCTCCACTAGAAAGATATTAGCTGTTTAATTCCATCAACCTAATTCAAAAACCTCTAAGGAAAGTTTGGGCTCTAGCTATGTGACTGTCACAGTCATTCTGGTAACTGAGAACAATGAGCCTTTATGGTCCTGTGGGACTCACACAATAGCCCATCAGCCTCCATGATAAGTTTTGTAATTACCTATGTGAGGTCCTATATATTTTAAGTATTCTGGTATTTTATAATTATTCTGGGACTTTCTAAAACAAACAAACCCTCCCTTCTCCCCTTCCCCACTTTGGAAAGAAACAAATTATTGATAGAAAATAGGCATTGAGACATCCATGTTTAAAGCCAATGTCATTATCTTATGAGAGTTATACCAACTGGGGTGCCATTCTTCCTTTAGTAAGGACTTCTGTGGCCTTGTTTTAAAACTACTATCTCCTGTTGTTTCAGAGGTGACTTGGTCTTAGCTAAAAGTACAAAATTATTAATCTCTCCAGTTGTGCAGATAAATATCAGAAAGTTATAGGTCCACCAGCTCTATCCCTTCTTCGCCTACCATTTCTACTCACTCTTCCTGGTTAGGCTAGTAAGTCTGAATCACACCGCATCAGCGACAACAACAACAAAAAGTCAGCTCTAATCTGTAATGAATCTACAGTTATCATCAAAGTACTTGTGTCTGGGCCTTGTGGTCAACCTTGACCACATGTATCATCTCTTTTTCTCCACTTTTTAATAGAGTCCATCATTTTTCAACAACATTGGAAACCATCTTGTTTTTCTTACATTTAAAAAAATCCAACTATACAACCTCCTGAAAATCTGAGTTTACTACAAAGGCATACTGTCATGACACTTTGATAATGAAAAACAAACAGACACTCCTATAATTCTATTATGCCAACATTCTCAAAAGAGGGAAAGTTTCCCCCTACACCAAGGTAATAGTGTTTTTTTTTTCTTTTAAATCTGTTCAACTTTAATTTATTGGCACTAATAGGTGGGTGCCCAGCATAGATGTGGTTGATTATCTAAAAGGTATTTATATTTGGCTTTGAAATACATGGTTTGACTTAGAAAATGCGTGTGTGTCTATCAGATTTACCTTTCTAATTTTGATTTTATTTTAGCTTGAAATAAAAATTAGCTCTCATCGCCTAAACCCACAATTGCCAAGAGCCTGCAGGGAAGAAAAAAGAAGCTATAGAGGCAACTTTTCCCAGATATCTCCAGAAAGCACCACACTTCCTGCATCAGCCTAGCCCGCACCTGTACCTCTATGCACGTTACAACCTCAACGCTCTTTAACGTTTTGGAAAAGCTTTTAAATATTGGTGTTGAGTTTTTATTGTTGTTGGTGTTTTCCTTTTAAAAAGGAAAGTGTTGGCTCTGTGTGTTTTTTTTTTTTATTATTCCTGAAATGAAAGAATTATGTCCCCAGTACCAAATCACATTGAAATAAAAATAAAGCAAGACTCCTTTATGTAAAGGAATAAAGAAAAATATCTTTTCACTTAATAACTGTGAGTGTTTGGATCTCTGTTGCCACAAGAATGTGAAATTTGGTTGAGAACTGTTCCTTCACACTGTCCCTTTTGTTGCTGATGGCTGAGGAATGCCTGGAATTTTTCTTGGATTGAGGAAATGGATCCTAAACTATAACCAAGACCAAATGGTTATTTTCTCTGAAATTAATAACTTAAAATAAAATTTGAAAATCCTTCAGGAAACTCACTTGATTAAATTCCATTACCTTTCTATACAGCAAATTTTTCTTTCAGATTTCTAATGAACTGAAATTCTGCAGGGTTTAAAATTTTGATATATAAATGTATAGATACACATATATGTTTATATATGCATATAAAATGTTAACGATTTCTGAGTGGCAGGATTACAGGTGAATCCTGTAATTTCCTAATTAACACACTTTAGAATTTTCAAAATGTCATAAGAAACAAATCAAATTATAACTGCTGTTTTAAAATAAACTAATATATTCAGATATTCAATGATTTATTGCATTTCAGCATAAAGAAGAACTGCATTACTCATAAACAGGGTCCACTTATTCATTCATTTATTGAGCATTTCCTGTGGGTCAGATACTGGGCTGGGTGCTTGGTATGCAAAAGCCCCGTCTGTTAGAATGACATGTAGCATATTGATTTAGGTGTTTTTCTTACTTTCTCCGAGATATCTTTGTTTTGCCTCATCACCCATCTTATTTCACGTAAGACTTTGTCTGCAGTGAGAGACTACACTACAACCAAAATAGAGAAATAAAAGAGGCTGATGTTCATGGTTTTTGGCTTTTGAGCTCCCAGTGGCTCAATTCTTGAAATGAGCCATCGGTTTACCAGTGTAACAGGATGTTGGAATTGTGCTGTGTGTGCCGTTTCCACTGAGGCGTCAGCGAGCTAGATACAGAATCCCATTGTGTGTGTGAGACAGACCCTTCCCCATAGTCCTATGAACAGAGGGAGTGACGTGCAGACCCTTCAGTGAGGTCAAGAACACAAGAAAGGGCTGAAAGAATTTTGCGAGGAGGATATATTTGGAGCAAGCTGTACTTTGTACTGTATATCCTCTCCATGGCAGCAGGGAGTGTCTGCTTAGAGCTGTGAAAACTGTCTGCTGGAAGGAATCCATCCAAACCCCAAACAGATTTGACCAAACTCTGCCATGGCTTTTAGCAGCCCAAGGCTGTGTCCCTGGGATGTCCTCCCACACACTTGAGTTTCCCTGTGGAAAAGGTCAAGGCTGTGAAAAGAATTTCCCATTTGTTCCACCCAACACCTGACCATGGGCTCCTGACCTCCCTTTCATAGCACATTTACTAAAAAAAGCTTACAATTGTAAAAGCTTCCTTTGTCCCTTTGGGAAGTATTGTATCTCCTAGGACCCAGGAGTGTTTTTCTCAAAAACCTGAAAGCCATCCTTTGAAGTGTCATC
>NW_012149396.1:6560660-6600118 GCF_000956105.1 Propithecus coquereli | reverse complement strand
CACATATATGTTTATATATGCATATAAATACTTTTTTTTTTTTAAAGCAAGCACTTCTTTCTAATATTATCTGGGTGTGAGACATTTATCAAAAGTCCTTGGAGGAAAATTCTTGCCTTCTTTTACATCTTCCTCTGATCACCAGAGGACTGGTTTGACCAGTGTTGAAATGGCAGGCCACGATGGCAGCCTTTTTTGGTCTTAGACATCTTCAGAGGATGCCAGAGACACCCAAATACTGAGATTAGTGTGTCAAAGAATCACTGACCAAATCAAGCAGGCTCCGTTCCTCAATCCAAACTTGAGAAGAACAACTGTCTCCATTGGCCTCAAGTCACAATGACTCATTTAGAAATACCCAAGTTGAAATCAATCCATACGGGAACATTCCTCTGCTGAAATATGCTCTTTTCTAGGTCCTTTGACAAAGGATACATGGAGTATAAACAAGGGACCAAGAGACACAAGGGAAAAGTCAAGGAACAATTCCCCAGGCAGGATGAATTACAAAAATCATGGAGAGCCTCATTCTGTCACAGCTCCACAGCTGTTGCCCCTGCCAAGGGAGACCCACATGGTGGGAATGAGGAGGTGGCACAAAGAATGACAATGGGGCTCTCTAGGAGCAGGACTCTGGGATTCTCCCCAAAACCTGCTTTATATTTTCCCTCCAGGACTGAGATCCCTTCCCCCCAACAACACTACTGCCCCACCCCAGTGCCAGCTGTGGTTGCACACAGGCTTGTCAATACGAATTGGTAATTACCACCCTGAGGAAGCCTGATCAACCCATTGCAACGGGAGCTGGACTTCCCCTATGAGAAGTCCCTTTGGTGGATCTACTCACTGAGGGGGATCTGGGACACCCAGATGGGACAGGGCAACTCCTGGAGAACAGATTTCCAGTCTGGCCTCATATCCCATAACTGGTGGAAACGGACCACTGAGCTTCCCCAGCAGTTAAGAAGATGAACACCCCACTGTCCGGGCCCAGTTCCGGGCCGGGTCTTGTGGATGTGCCTCACTGGCCACTTGATCAAGGCTGAGGCATAGAATAGAGATGACTCCAAATACAAATGAAACTCACTGATGCCATGGATCCACTTATCAACAGGTTAAATGTTGGAATGCTTGAACTTGACTTTAAACCTTTCCCAGAAACTTTCATAGAGATCTGAATACTCCAAATCATCCACAAAGGCAAATTAACTCTGGAATGGCACGGGAAAGGAGAACACTTCTGAACCGAATCCCTAACGAATGAAGCACTTGACAAAAACAAGACATGAATTTGGACAGCAATACTTTTGGGTTATCACCAATGTCGAGTTGATCTATATATGTATTCATATATTATATATATCTTTCATTAGAAATGCAACTTTACAGCTGATTTTTAAAAAGCTAATAGAAAAGTAGAAACTGGCAATTATTTTTACATGTTTCCCCCCACCCCCAAATGAAGCCCTGTTAGGATGTAGCGATCACGTGAAGACGAGGCTGCAAATACCTCTATAAACTCTTTGGTTCTGTGGCTTGGGAGAGATTGAATCGCCAAGACCCTTACTCCTGACCCTCGCTCCCTTCCCTCCCCTGATGATCAGACTCTGAACACAGAAGTAACCAAGTCTAAGGGTTAAGCAAAGGACATTCAAGTGACAATATCATTCCCCACCCCCTGCTGAGCAGAGAGAAGAAAACTGTTCAATATCCCAACATCTTAAACTTGGAGTCCATGGAAGCTTTTGAGAGATTCCATGTTGGGGTAAAAAGCCATAAAAGAAAACTAAAAGGAAACCATAAAATCAAATAAATGACCCTTTCCTTTTGTTGCTCAGAGAAACATAATTAATTACCTTTATACAGATCAATGGCGCTATTAGTATTTTAGCCAGGCAAGAGGAGATAATGAACTGAAACAAAAGGTATGAGAAATCCTCATCTTTGGTATTGTAGCTGTTGAGGTTTCTGTTGCTCTGTTCCATGTTCTTTTGAAAAAACTGCATAGGCACAAATTAAAGACAATCTTCAACTTTAAGATTACCACGTGAGTTGTCAAATGAAGCAGCAGCCACTGAGGCTCTTCCTTATTTCTATCCTTGTCTCAACCCTTTCTTTAAAAATCTGCTTCCAAAAAATGTCCCAAGAGGTCTGTTTGAACACAGTGTGTCTCGCTGTTTTTGGTTCTGTTTTTCTGGCGTGCTTCCTTCTTGTTGGTGGTGATTTCCATTGATTCACGGATTTATTTATTCTTTTCAATGGGACAGTTTTGTTTGTTGCAGAAGTAGGTGCAGAAAAAGTTTCTTTGGTTTCGATTAAGTAATTCATAAAAAAGTCAGTCTCAAGTGTCTGTAAAGAATCATTGCAGCGTTTGGCTTGCTTTGAACACCCCCATGGTGCCCACCTGGGGCCATTCACTGGTAAATATGCACGTCGTGACCTTTGCAATCTCCCAGAGTTCTGTGGGCTCTTCCACTTACTATGGGAAGGTGAGAGCCAGGAACCAGAACTGGCGTGGCGAGGCCACTCCCTGGGTGGCTTGGCTAACGTCCTTGGCGCGGTGGTCCACTCAGCTCGATGGTGTGCCAAAAGCAAGAGCTGAATACCATTCGGAGTTGCAGAGGTTTTTCTGATTTCTAAAAGTAATCACAGTATTTTTAGGCTAGAAAATGGCAAGTAATAAATGTCTTTGGTTTGCAGTATTCTGCTTCTTTGGTGTGCTGTGTTTTCTCCAGATGTGTTAAGCTGTTTTGTAAGGATGATTCAACAATGGAAGAGATTTAGGACTGGATGAGTCATGAGTAACATATATGGAGGTTTGATTGATTGACTGATTTTTTTTTCTTGTTAGAAAACACTGAAAGCATCCCTACTAATAGGATGGATGAGGGAACAACTCAAATCAGAAAGAGTGAGAATGAATTACGTGGTGGTCACAATGCACGATAGGAGGAACCAGATGACTGATAAACCAAGAAGGATACATTAATGATCTAAAAAAATCTAGATCTTTTAAAATGCTGCATTTGCTCCATGTACCGTAACAGTTAAATTGGCCTCCTGAGTGTGCATCTGCATTATGTACAAACAGGATTTGTAGCAAACTGCAAAATGTGCTTGAAGCCATATTCCCAATGATTCCCTAATGACTTCACAATAGGTGTCTTGAAAATCCTGATGTGGTGAATCCAGAACCTTCTTTACTTCTGTTTATCTTCGTTGTGCTTGATACTTTGAGCTCAAGTGAACTGATTTGTTTTTGACAGATCCAAGACCATGTGAGATTTCCAGGAGGTAAAAAAAAAGAAAATTGCAAACTGGGTCAACTTAAAGCTTTCCAAACCATTCAATGAAAAGATGCCTGAGTTGGAAAAACAAGTCCTTGGATTTTTTTTTTTTTAACTTCCACATTTAAAACTTGTGCTCAGTAATTACCATTCTGATGTTTTTTTATGTTATGGCTGTGGATTTTGGTGTACTGTGGTATAATGAGGCTAAGCACTTGGAAAGCAAATGAGGTCATTCTTGTTGCCACAGTCTTTTCTTATTGTAGCATCTTGGAAGCCTAAACTCAGGAGTCCTTACATAGGCCCAATCCCCATTGTTACTCATGGGAATGCTGACTGCAAGAGGTTGACAGGACCCAAAGTGGGACTGATGACATTTTAAGCAATCCTGAGCTTGGTTGACACCATACTGGAATTGACTCTCTCCAGGAAGGCCCCATTTGGGTTTCTGGGATGCTTAGCATGCTCAGAGGACAATGTCTGGTTCAAAAAAATTAATTTTCAGCTTGCACTTGGACTACATAGCCATTAAAAACAAAACAAAACAAAAGAACACCTGGCCTATGATTACAGCTAGAATAGAAGTTTCTTTTCAAGAGAATTGTGCTTTCAAATCACCAGTGAAGGGCCCCAGCTAAGAATTTGGTGTCTTTTTCCTTTTTGTTTTCTTTTGGTATCTGTTGTCCTCATTTGGAGGTGACTTGTGCCCAAGTGAGAGTCCTTCCATCATGCTTTGGTACAAGTGCTGGAGGTGGACGAGGAGCCCCCCGTGCTCAGGTCATCTTGCCACTTCTCCAGGCTGCGGCGCCGGGCATTCATGAAGAAGTTGCTGACAGTAGTGAGCTCCAGGCCCAGCTGCTGGGAAATGGTGATCTGCATCTCCTTCGACGGGCGTTTGTTCTCCTTGAAGATGGCGAAGAGCGTTCGGCGTTGGAGGTCAGTGAACACCAGGCGGGATTTCTTCTGGGAATTGTTCCTGTCTTTGTTTGGTTCTTGCTCTTTGCGTTTGCACGCTTGAAAGGAAAGAGAAGAGGGAGAGGAGTCAGTGGGATCACCCGAGAAGGTGATGCTTAGAAAACATTGACAGAGTTGTACGAGGGGATGTAAACCGTTAAACTTTATTGTGCAAATTGCTCAGCTGTCAATAATCAGCCTCCCCAGTTCATCTCTGGGTGATGGAAGGCATCGGTTAGTTAGTGGCGGGTGGGAGAAAGGAGACAGCGGCAGCAGGGCTGTCTTACACAGTCTGGTTTTGAGCCAACCACAGTTGGTTTTCTCTTTTAACCCCTAAACCCCACCCCCAGCATACTCTTAAAATTCTTTGTCATGCTCTGCAAAGGGAGGAGAGACTCCAGGTCCCCAAGGGGAAGCCGGGAGAGGCAGTTCCTCTTTCATAGTCACCCTCTAGAATTATTTACAGCTGAGTTGAAATTACCTTGTGGAGTCAAAACTTAAAAGCGAATAGTTTCTCAAAATCAAGGCTTCTACCCATGGGACTCTAAAAATTGGTAACAGAACGAAAATTGAAGGGACAGAATGATGGTCTCATCCCAACCCAAATCCCCTTCATTCAGAATTTTGAAAAATAAAAACAAGAAAGCCAGGGAGGGAAAGACTGTGAAAAATTTTGTTTAGCCAATTCTAATTGGCTAATTTCAAGTTTGAAGCCAGTACAAGAAGACAGGGGTGGGGGAAGCCCAAAGTTACAGTGACAGGACTGTAGGCTCCTAGGTATGTCGGTTAGTGTACGCAGAGACTCTGATTTAGTAGAAATGAATATCCACACACGGATTGATGTTTATTTATGTGTCACTACCTCTCCTTGCCTACGAGTTCTCTGAAGGCAGGGACCAGGTCTGTGTAGTATTCCTGACTTTTTGGAACCACGGACACAATGACTGTTTGAGACAATGAGGACAAATTGCATCTTGACTCTTTCAGGGAATCTGTACACTTTACAGACAGATTTGGAGTCTCAGAAAAATGATTTGTAAGCATTAAATAATACAGTACATGCAAATCATAACACTAAAACATGAAAACACGTGTTAAGATCACTTGAAAGACATTCCAGCTCCCCCAGCAGTGTGGTACAGCCTCAACAGAGCATGTCAGGGAAAGGCTGGGAGGGCACAGAGAGCCACATTGGGCCCTCTCCCTGACAAGCAGATTCCACTGGATATTTTCTGGCCTCCAGGTTGAGAATCTCTTCGCACCGGACCGACATTCCCCCAGGGCCAGCACGCAGGGTGTTGCTTGGCTGCTTTTCTATACTTCTCAACCCCCTGGTGTGTAAATCTCGTTTCCTGGTCTTTGGTCAGAGCATTTCCTAGTCATTACATTCCGGAGTTGGCATCATGTGTGGAGGGTCTGCTACGTGTACTAGGAATATCCTTCCAAGCTTAGGTTTTAGGATTTGATATGTTCTGAATGGTTGAGTCCCCCTAAAATTCACATGTTGAAATCTTAATCCCCAAGGTGATGGTATTAAGAGGCGGGGACTTTGGGATGTGATTAGGTCATGAGGATGGAGCCCTCATGAATGGGATTAGTGCCCTCATAAAAGAAACCTGACAGACCCCCTTCCCCCTTCCACCACGTGAGCAAACAGCAAGAAGGTGTCATCTATGAACCAGGAAGCAGGCCCTTGCCAGACACTGAATCTTCCACTGCCTTGATCTTGGACTTCCCAGCTTCCACAACTGTGAGAAATACATTTCTGTTGTTTGTAAGCACTAATTTATGGCATTTTGTTTGTTATAGTAGCCTGAATGGACTAAGAGGGGATTTAATCTGAGGACAAACATTCATAGAAAAGATATTCTGGAAGCTGAAGTTCCTCCCACTTAACTGGCCATCCTCCATGCTGGATGCTATGTGCCCTAGAGGAATATAAAGGAATCTCTCCTAAAATGAATGAAATGTGCCAACGTTCTCAAAGGGCAGGAAGAGAAGAGCCCCTAAACGGAAAAACTTGGGCCATGTCCGATTTGCTAAACTCTTTCTTTCTGACTTTTCCCTCTCTCGTTTTTAAAAATAAAAGTAAGCATATTATCTTTGAAAATGAAACACACACCCTCCCCCACAAACAATTTGTTTCCATCTTAAAACCCATTGTCTTGGGGGGTTTGGACTTTTGGGGATGAGGAAAGCTTTCCCTGCAATGGGAGCTCAGACAAGGGCTGAGACAGCCCACTGCTGCCTCTTTCTCAAGAGTTTCCTAGTGACAACTTCTTCTTTGCTCATTCCTACAAGAACTGCACATTTTTGCTGGATTCTGATGATTCCTGTATGGTTACCGTACTTCAGTTTGAGACTTACTCTTGCTCACTCTCAAGTCTGCTGCAGCAGCGCTGCTAACCTGTAAAGTGCATGGGAATCGTCTGCAAGGCTCATCAAAATGCAGATTCTGATGCAGTTAGCCTGGGGTGGGGCCTTAGATTCTGCGTTTCTCATGAGCTCCCAGGTGGGGCCCCCACTGCCGGCCCATATGCCTCAGTTCGAGTAGCCAGGGTCTGCCCGATTTCCAAAATCTCAGAGGACCACGTTATGCAGTGGAGAGCTCTGGATCCAAACCTGGTCTCCTCAACCTCCAGGACTGAGATGCTGCTGGTTATTTAACCTCTCAGCATCTGTCTTCCTCATCCTAACAAGGAAATAAAAATGTCCACCTCTGGAGAGGCTTAAGTGAGATAACATACGTAAATCTTCACTCCCCACCTTCGCTCTCATTGCATTGCCCCAGTAACTCTGAGCTAGGCAAATCAGGCAGAATTATTTTCATTTTAAAAGGACGTACATGGAGACCTAGGAGTGGAAGTGATGAACCGAGGCCACATTCCAGGCCTGCTGCAGACCCAGGGTGAGAATCCACCCTCCTCCTGTACAGAGTGGCCCCGCACCCGACTGCACATCAGACGGACTTCTTTGCAGGGCAGCGTCTGGGGCTCCACCCCAGAGGTTCTGATTTTCACCATGTGGTGCCACATTCTGGAATCTGCGCTTCTATTTAATACAAACCCCTGCAGACCCTTCTGAGATGTGGGAACCAGTATGCTTGTCCCCACTGCCACTTCATGTCCCCAGGCTACCGTCCCTGCCCCAGCCTCCTGGGACACCTGGTGCCGAGCCTTCATCCAGAGGATTCTGAACAAATAGTGATGCGTGATAATCTCCTGGCAACAAAATCCGAGCAAATATCTTCTGCAAACATTGGCTGCGGTCCTGTCAATTCACGCTCCTTTGGATTAACCACACAGCTCTTAATTTTCATCCCGATATTGATTATTCTTCAGATAATGCTGTATCTGTGCTTCTAATAGGGTGATTAGGCAGTGTTGGGATAGGTCTACATTGCCTTGCCAGATTGGGAGAGAGAGAGATAATTATTTAAAATTTTATATACATATATTTAAGAGAAAAATGTTAAAGACTTAATGTTCAGCAAACTGCAAAGAAATAACAGATCAATACATCCTGCCTATGTCTTCTCAAGCCACCTGACTCCAAAGCAGCAAATGCAAAGCTATAGCCTGCAGCCTGCAAGTATACGGCAAGTCCCAAAGCCCAAAATAGTGAGGCGGTAGGTCCATGAGTTGCCCAGAGTTTTTACAGCTTGCGCTCACCAGCCGATAATTCTTATAAACACAGTTGGTCAGGAGCTGGCGGAAAATAAAAACAAGAGGGAGAACACCCACTTTGAAAGTCTAAGAAAAAGCAGACCGATGCAATGAAATCTGGAAGCCAAGGTGAGGTTGTAAACCTCAGAATTCTCAGAACCATGCTGCAAAGCCAGCCATCCCCGTAGGCACAAGCAGAGTGTAAATGGTTTTGGTGTGGTTAAATTACTACACTCTATAGTCAATATGCACCCATTTCTGAACAGCTAGGAAAGTGCCAAGTAGCTCCCTACAACCCAAGAAAGTGTTAGAAACTCAAAACAGGTGTTGATGGATCGAGTCTCGCCACAATCTTATGCTTGTCAGTGGGTTCCACTGACCAGCTCCTCAAATTAAATTCTGCCATGGAAGGTTCAAGGTCAGCCTCCTCTAGATAACTGGACCTGTTTCTTCTCCTACCTCTTCTGGGAGAAAAGTGGGAGTGGGGGGGCATGCCAGGGGTGATGTCCATTGCCTGATGGGGTCCCGAAAGCCCTCAGCCATTCCTGACCTGCCCTCCTCTCAGGGCAAGGAGTTCCTATGTGGGACCACGTGGAGGGCCAAGAGGTCATTCCTATTTCAAAGACTTGTAGAAATCATGTGTTTACCTACAATGAGGCTGCCTACCCAGCCGGTGCCTTTCCCCCCAGCTTTTGAAAGGAGTAACATTGACTCAGATGGGTCATGCTGGCTGTGTCCTGCAGCTAGCACCTGGGACCAGCAGATCTGCATATAATCTGTGATTAACAACAAAGGCAACAGGCAGCTACTGTCTAAAAATGCAAGTTCCTTGGTAGACTAAGTTTTCAAACCACTGCGTTTCCAGGTGAAATAATAAGAGGGAAAGCTCTGGTCTTGGACACAAGAGCTCTGAGATCTTGAGATACCAACATGTCTTTTCCCTGGTGGCCACTGTAGCTTTCTCCCTCAGGGGATCAGAAGCAGGACAAAGAAAGTGCATCCCCAATGTGATACTTCCAAGGAGCTGATCTTTGCTAACTGGGGGAGGGAGAGAGAATGTCTCTCCACAGTTGAGCCCTTCATGCCCCCAGCCCCAAGTCCGTGTGGGGCCAGGGCTGATCTGTGTGAGAGTGGGGCTGACCGGCCCGGAGCTCTGCCCACCTCCCAGCCCCGGGCAGCACAAAGGAGTGTGGTCAGAGAGGCGAGTGACAAAGCTTACCCAGCGGGAGTGATTCCTATACAGAGGGGGTTCCAGGAAGGTGGGACAGAGTCTGGATGGTGTGAGGGACTGGAGAAAAACTTTGAGGAGGGCAGGAAGGGTGATGCATGGGGAGGGGCCCTGGTGCTCACTGCAGAGACCAGTAACCAGTTAGTTTCCCTGGCAGGAAAGGCTGCTTTTGACCCACCATGAATTTTCCTTCCAGTGACAGAGGTCTTTGGATATTTGCACACTCAGTGATAAAGGGGTGTTGGAAGTCAGGGCCTCTGTGCTGGTGGTGAGAGAGAAACAGGGTTAGAGTGACGGGTGGGTGCAGGGCCCTGTCTGCCTGCCGCCTACCCTGTTTCCCCTTTTGTGCCTCCCTGGACACAGGGTGATGTGACCTCAGTCGTGTGGGGGGGGGGCGGGGGGTAGGGAGGGCAAGGGGGTTGGTTCTGGGAGGCAGATACAGGTTGGGGAGTCATCCTAGAACCGCACTTGGCCTTGACACCTGGCCCCACGCGTGCACTGGCGTTAGCTCTTCAAGGCACCTGAACATTTTTTCCCTCCCACAACTCGGTCCTCCTCGAGCCTGGTCCTGGGCTGTCAGTCTCACGTGGGGACGGACACGTGGGGAACCCGCCAACAGGTGAGTCTGAGCTGAGAGGAAGGCGGGGCGGAGGTGGGGACTCCCACCTGACAGGTGGTGAAGGTGCGGTGACACAGGCTTGCTTAGGGTGACACGACTAGCACTGGAGCCTGGATTTGGATTTGGAAAACCCCTTCCCAGCCTCCCTCATCCCTGGGGCCTGTGAAGTAGAGCAACCCAACACCGAGTCGGAATCCTCTCATCCTCCCGGCTCTGGGGCTGAAACTCCCCACACTGCTTGGATTTTGCGCCAAGAACTCAGATCCCCGTTGAACAACCTTTTCTGTATTGGGCTGGAACCTTCCCATTTGTTTCTGGAGAATTCAGCCTGATGATTCGCTACAGAATTATTAGCACTGGAATAATGAGGACCCCTGCACGGCAGTCTCATTAGACAGGAAGGGAAAGTGGCTAATACAAAAGGATTACAATCCTAAAACTTGAAGACTAGAATCCTTGTCTATAGTTTTATTTTTTTTGACACAACTGGCTCAGGGAGAAGACTAAAATGGGTAAGTGCAAGGCAGTTCCCCATCAGACCTAAGCCCAGAGCCTGGCTTTGCCATTCACTAGCTGTGTGACCTGGGTAGGGTCACTTGGCCTCCCTGTGCCTCAGTTTCCCTAGTGGTGACAGGACGGGAAGTGATGGCACAGGTCCTTTTCACCTTTGTGCCGGATTTGCCTCCCGTGGTTTTCCCCTTCTACGTAGTACAATTTTACTTATTTTCTCATGCCCAAGGCAAATGCTGTTTTTCTCGGTGACACCGCTCTCATCTGTCCTTCGGTGGTCAGAAGAACCGCGGCGCCTGCGGGCTGCTGTGCGCAAGCTGCTACTATACACGGGCCCTTCTGTCCCTGAAGGCCCACCCTGGGCAGGCACCTCTCTCGGGACGCTTACCCCTGCCACCTCGTGGAGAATGGAATCAGGGCATAGCTTCTCTTCCCTCCCAGACTAGAAGCCCCAGGAGTGTCATTAACCTCTGGGACCTCCTGGTAGAGGTCCTAGTGAGTGCTCATGAATTATGTGCTCGGGGACACGGCCTGAGCAAGCCTCAAGTGCGAGTCAGCAGCAGGGCGAAGTGTGATCTGCTTGGGTCCCCAGTGTCTGGAAACATGGGCACCTCTCATCTCCGATCTTTCACATTTGATTTTCAAACTCCTGTCTCTCTTGTTTCCTCTCCACTCTCGCTTATTTCTTCTTCATGAGCTTTCTGGCCCAGCCCCGTCCTCCTGGAGTCCAGCGCTCCCTCCAGGGCACCTCCCCCGGCGGCCAACATCCTTTCCTGCGCAGACGGGTTAACACCGGGAGGCTGCGGAAATGACTCTTCCTTCCCACTCTCCTCCCCCAAACCACAAGCCAGTGGGCCAAAGAGAGGTCGCTGCAGAGAGCTGTGGGGAGGCCGGGAGGGGCCCCTGGCTCCACAAGCAAAACAATGTCAGATGAAGGAGCCGGGCAAGGGAAGCTGCTCCTGAAGGGGGACATCTGGATGCAGGTGCTTCACTGCAGGCTGTCACTGTCACTCTGCTTTAGCCAGGTCAGGCTGGTGGAAGGCATAACCCCTGCCAGACTGAAACACTGCCCCCTTGCCCTTGGGAAAAGGGCCATTTTAACCTCTCCCCATCGTAACCTCCCGAAGCCACTCTGCCCTTAGTGTGAGTGGAAAGGAAGCTCCTAGAACAGGTGTTAAGAGGAAGGAGCTGAGAGAACTGAGGCTTACAAGAGGCAGGTGCCACCAACAGGGCATAGCAGCCCCCGCAGAGGGAGTAGAGGGAGACGGATGCAAAGGCAGCCCCAGTTCTTCCCCTGCAAAGACCTGCACCCCCTGCAATGTGACTGCAGCTCCTCCAGCAAGAGGGGCACTTTATTCATCTTCCTCGTGAATCTGGGCTGGCCTAATGACTTATTTTGGCCAACAGAACGTGGCAGAAGTGACCGTGCGGCAGGTCTGAGACCAGGCCTCAAGAAGCCATATGCTTAGTTCGTGCTCTTGGAACTGTGCCCAGCTGCAGAGCCCAGGCCAGCCTGCGGGAGGAGAGGGGCTGTCCCGGCCCAGGCCATCCTGGATTGGCTGGCCCCGTGAGCCAGCAGCTGACGGCAGGTGCACGAGTGAGCCCAGCTGAGATCAGCCAAGCACGGCTTCGATCGGCAGAACCCCCCAGCCAACCCGCAGACTCCTGAGCAGAAATCAATGTTTATTGTTTTATGCCACCCATTTTGTGGTTCTGTGTTCTGCAGCATTATCGTGCAATAGGTAACTGATACAGAAGCCAAGAACAACTCTGCCTTCCCGCCCAGGGACTGAGCCAAATGCAGAGTAAGAAACCTCAGCTTGAAGTTGAGACCTCGTCTCCAATTCCATGCTGTCCACTTATCAGATGCATGACCTTGAGCCTCAGTTTCCCTATTTATATAAAGTGGGATCCTAATACCCACCACTCCAGGACATCAAGTATGCGTTCAGTGAACGTGATGAACATTGCTTTCTTCCTTCATAGAGAAAGAAGAAAGAAGGTGTGTAAGAAGGTGAGGTTAAGAATTCATGATTCCACGTCTGACTCAATAGTAGATGAACTGCCCAGAGGGTTAATGGCAAATAAAAGGTTAAAGATTTTTGTCTTCCTTGTGAAGATATCTCAGAGACAATGCCCAGCCTCGTATAAGAGATAAGACTGCGACGTGTTTTTACATATGTGTCAGAGATCCTAATAGGTTTTGGACCACCGGTGTTTCCTAACATCACTAATTTATGTCCAAATACATTCTGCATATGATGGGTATTGTTAGCCCATAATAAATAATGCAGAAGTGCTCTAGTCTCCTTGCATTCAGTAAATACTTTCCCTGAATAGTTCAATATGGTCTTGCCAGGGCACAGGGTGGGGGTGGGGAAGGAAACCACCCAGGGCCTGCATTTGTCAGCGGACACTTAACCTCCAAGTACCCAGGTTTGAAAAGTGTGCCTACGGAAGAATCCTTCTCATCTGTCGGCTGGAGAGCTCGGAAGCTGCCCCTCCTACAAGGGCTTGTGCGAAGAGGGGAGAGTGACCCTCTCCAGTAAGGAGGGCACACTCCAGGGAGAACAGAGGGGCTGCAGTTGTGTTGGAAAGATCAACCAAGGCAATCAACTGGGGTTATGGTGGAAAAATCAATTACAACAGTGAGTTCACATTTGTACCCCTGGTTTCCTGGAGAAACTTACAGGTTTCTGAGGTAACAAGGGAAATAAACTCCCTTTACTTGCCTGTTCTGGATGGGTAGCCCTTTGGTGCTGATAGAACAGCAAGCCTACGGGAGAGGTGATGGTGTGCAGGACAGCACCCTTCCTCTGGAACTCATTCGCACGTTCAAGAGCCTTTGACATATTAAAAATACTAGGATCCCTTGCACTCAAATGAGGAAGCAAGAAAATAGAAGAATTACATGCTCTGATAATCCATATTTAATATTCAGTAAGCCATCAATGCTTGTAGTCTCAGTAACGCATGCTTCTTGGGGCCAGCAAAGGGTTGGGTGCCAGCACCTGGCCACGGGGACCTGGGGCGGACGGAGAGGCCCAACACACAAGACTTGGGGCTCGGGCTCTAAGCAGTTCCACGGGCCACTCAGGACCAGCTGGTGCCAGAGGCACTGATCGCCCACCTGGGAGGGGCAAGGCGTGGTGGAGGGGGAAGGGCTCTTTTAAAAAATCATCATTTGATTATTTTGTGCTCCCTAAATTTTGGAAACTCTAAATAGCTCACAGTTAGATGCCTTGCCGTTTTCTCTGCTTCTCTGTGACTCGTGCCTTATCACCAAAGGCCACACTGGTCCAGATTATGGTGGAGTCAATATGGTGAACTTGGCCTCCGAGAGCTAAACTCTAACTTCGCCCTTGTTTCTCCGAACATCCCTGGCCTGAGTCAGATGAGAAACTTAATGGCTTTGTCTCAAGGCTGAGAGCTGGCTTTCCCCAGACACGCAGTCTTCACGACCAGATGCCAGTCGCTCAGGCAGTGGACCAACATCCATTTGGGAGGCTGAGAGCAGAGCCAGGGAGGACGTGCAGTGCAAATGGACTTGGAACATTCTTGGTTGTTGGGTTTCCCTCTCCTCCCCTCATTTCCTTCTAAGTGTGGGTGTAGGCAAAGCCCTGGCAAGAAAAACCTCTAACCCATTTGGCAAGAGGAAAAGGAGAGAAAGAAAGGACAAAGGAGGGAGAAAGGAGAGCAGAGAGGTGGCACACACACACACTCCCCTCATCACAAGATCCAGGGGCACGGGGTTCACGTCCTCAAGTTCAGAGATGCCCAAAGTCCCAGGAGGCTCAGCGTTGCCCTTGGATGTCTGTCTGAGCCATGCCTCAGGCTTCACCTCTGACATGGCGCAAAATTCTGACCATACGGGTATTTCCTGGAGTCACTTCTTCCTCTCATTTGGAAAATGTGCAGGATAACTGATAAATCTCTGCACTTTCTCACACCACCACCTCTGCTTTCACTTGGGTGTTGGGAGGTTTATGAGCAAGTGGGTCTTGACAAACATCACAGCAACTCTCCAACGTCCACTTCCGGTCAAATGGAAGGCACACGGCAGCGACCATCCCGAGCTCCCAAGCCTCAAAGACATTCACTAGAGAACACGTTTTACATCCTGTACCTAATTTTACTTTCAATGCAAAGTCACTGAAGGGGACTCAGGAAATGAGGGCTCTTGGATGTCTAACAACTTGCTTATGTGGAGGCGGGGCCTGACGGCGTGGCCCCAGGGGCCAGATCTCCCAGGAAGGTACAGGCCTCAGCAACTGCCCTGGCACCCTTCCAGCTGGCCCCTCCCACAGGTGCTGCCCGTAGGAAACAGGCTGGAGCTTGTACCCGGTGGGGGTGGGGGTGAGATGTACCTCCTGCCCCCATGTCCCTTCAGCAGAGGCTCTGAGAGCAAAAGAAAGAAGTCCCAAAGAATAGGTTTGTAATAGCAGATGGTTCAGGCCAGCTGGTGAAACCACAGAGTTTGAGAACAGCAGGACTTTAGAGATCATTTGGTCCAATCCCCTATTTTAGAGATAAGGAGATTGGAACTTGTAGAGCTGACATCATTTGCCCAACGCTGATTACAGTTATGCTCTGAGGAGCCAGAGACAGAGCTCTGAGGATACAGATACCCTCCCATCTAGCCCAGTGGGGCTTTTGTTTCCCACCTGCCTGTTAGAATAAATCTTTTGGGGCATGCAGCCTTTGAAATCACAATTCCATGCCATGTATTCTGCCTGTGTGGGAGTCTGGAAAAGAGGGATCTTTAGTTCTGCTGCCTAGCGGCATTCCTCCAAGCCATCCACGAAGTCCTGTGTTGCTAAAACAAATATTTAATTATGGATAGCAACATCTGGCTTCAAATGGCTAGGAGATCCTGGGACAGACTCCTCAACTTCCTACTTAAATCATCTCAAGGGTGTATAGTAAAAGATAAAACTTACCACACTGAAAACTAGGACTTCAGTCAATCTGTTTTGGGCATTTCTGGGGAATTTTCACCTACATGTAAGGCCAATGGGGCTAGATTGAAAAATACTATCTGGATTGAAAAAATGACACCCGAGTCCTCCAACGGGTCAGAAATTTAAATTTGGCAGCCATCCATCTGCTCGGCAGGGGCTGCCTTTTGAAAGAGCCAGAGTGCTGTCCACTCCCCTCCACCTACCATCTGAGAACTGTAAGTCTCAGAACACAATTGGGCAAAAAAACTCGGGGGGTGGAAGAGGTACACCAGGGCTGGAACATCACTCCCTGAAAGATGTAGTGTCCAGTGTGCTCTGGGTGCGGGTGGGACAAGAGGAGCCCTTGAGGACAAGAGGAGCAGTGTACTGGGGACTGCCACACATACTCCATGTGGAGAGCTTGTCAGCAACCCAGGTGTGCATGCAGGAGATGAATTCACATCAGCCCCGCAGGGCCAAATGACAAGAAAGCTGGTTACATGGTGGACACTCCATTAGGTGTATCATCTAACGATTTAGGACAGGTCTTAGAGAATGAGTGCGCTAATATCCAGAATGGAGGTCGTGAGCGGAACACACACCCTTTCTATTGCCCACATTAAACCTGAATGAGTCTTTTCTCATTTCAGAATGAAGACACACTGCAAAAGAGATGAAAAAATAGTGGAAAACAGAAAAAGGAACCATTATCTGAAAATCAGAGAAAATGTATGTGCTCATATCTTCCAGAAACTTAAAGAACATTTTAGAGAATCACTTGATATCATAGTATGATGCAAAAAGAGATGGCTTTGATAAAATAGGAACAGAAAATGATTAAGAAGAAAACAGACAGAAATCTGCAAGTAATAGTATGTAATGAAAAAGCAGAAGAAAAAAGACTGGTAAAATAAAAAAATTTGTAAGAAAATGAGAAATACAGTAGTAGTATTGGAGGAAATTGAAAGCAAAGCTGACACCGTGGTTGTAATCCTGGAATTTTATGCAGTTCAGGTGGTCTTTTCTATAGGAAGGCATTCTGAGTTATTTAATGACTCAAAAACTACATCTGTGTACTTTTTAAGAAAATGAACTTAAAGGCCAGGAGTGGTGGCTTACACTTGTAATTCCAGCACTTTGGGAGGCTGAGGCGGGAGGATCACTAGATGCCAGGAGTTTGAGGCTAGCCTGGGCAACATAGTGAGACCCTGTCTCTAAAATTAATTAATTAAAAAATTAGCTGGGCCCAGTGGTGCACACCTGTAGTCCAAGCTACTCGGGAGGCTGAAGGATAGTTAAAGATGATTTCAAGTCCAGGTTAGGTGGCTCACACCTGTTGTAATCCTAGCACTCCAGGAGACCGAGGCAGGTGGATTGCTTGAGCTCAGGAGTTTGAGACCAGTCTGAGCAAAAGTGAGACCCTGTCTCTACTAAAAACAGAAAAATTAGCGGGCGTCATGGTGCACACCTGTAGTCCCAGCTTCTTGGGAGTCTGAGACAGGAGGATCACTTGAGCCCAGCTCAAGTATGAGGTTGAGTGTGAGGTTGCAGTGAGCTATAATGATGCTACTGCATTCTAGCTGGGGTGACAAAGCAAGACTCAGATTCAAAAAAAGAGATGATTTCAGATATGTCAAATACGAAAAGCAAAACAAAACAACATGCTTATAGAAAAAAACTAGAAAGAAATGTTTCAAAATGTTGAACTTTCAAATGACGCATGCAAGCACCACAACTATTCAATACTATGTCGGAAAAGTAGCCAATACAATAAAATAAGAAAAAATAAGTAAGAAGTGAAAATTTAGAAAGGAATGAAATGAACTGATGAAATGCCAAAAGCTTACATAAGCTGAGTGCTCATTATTTGAGAGGCACAATTCTAAGTGTATAAACTCAATTTTTACAACCACCCTATGATGTGGTTTATAATGAATGATACTGAGATACAGAGAATTAAGTAAACAACTTAAGGTTACACAGTAAGCAACAGAGCTGAGATTTAAATTTAGGTCATCTGACTCCAGAGTCCTTGTACCTAACAGCTACCTTACACTGCTTCTCCAGGCAGAAATAGAACTCTCACACTTATAAGTTAATGTGATTTTTTTACCTAGAAAACCCAAGAACCTGAAAGACAAACTACTAGAATTAATAAGAAAGCTAAGGAAGGTGGTCACGATGAACATAGAAAATCAATATTGATTGTGTGTACATAAAAATCCAAGAGAATACACAGATAAACTGTTAGAATATGAGAATTTAGCAAGCTTCTTAGACTCAAATCAGTAGACAAAAATCAATTTCATTTCTATGTAACACACTGAACAGAAAATGAAAAAGCATTTATAATAGAATCAAAACATCAAGTATGTACGTAGAATAAATCTAACAATAGGTATGCAAGACTTTGACAGAGAACACTATAAAACTTTGTTTGAGAAATTAAAGAATACCTAAATAAATGGATTGGAAGACTCAATTTAATAGAGTTGAATTCTTTCCATATTGACCAATAGATAACAGTGCAATCTGTAATAAAAATCTCAGCAGATTTCTCTCCCTCTTTTCTTTCTTTCTTTCCTTTGAGTCTTTAGAATTGACAAGCTGATTCTGAAACTTATCTGGGAATGCAAAAATCAAAGAGTAGTCAAGTTATTCCTGATAAAGAGGAATAAGATGGGAGGACTCACTGTATCAACTATCAAGACCTTTAAGAAGGCTGCAGTGGTGTAGCACTGGGATGAGGATATACACTCCAGACAAGTGGAACAGAACTGAAAACATGTAAATAGATCCATACACATATGGACACTTGATTTAATGACAAGATGGGGTATGCAGAACATGAGGAAAGTATGTTCTTTCCAATAATGGAGCTGGGATAACTGGATAAGCATTGTAGCAGGGCATGACATGAAGTAGGGGTCAAGAATATAATAAAGCAACTATATGTTTTTTAATCCATCAACTATGCAAAAAAAAAAGCAAAGTGGATAATATATTAACTTTTGGCAAGTGTGGGGAATTTAGGAGCTCTCTCCCATGTTGCCTATCAGCAGTCAACTTGGAAGACAGTGTAGTCATGTCTATCACAATTAAAGCACGTGAATCTCCATGTCCTTGCACTTTGCTTCTCAGTGTCTTCCCCAGGAAGCATTTCCACAGGTACACAGGGAGGTGTATGGGAGCATGTTCACTCAACATTGCTCAGCAAAGAAGGCAAATAGCCAAAAAATGGTAAACAGCCTAATGGCCCATCAATACAGGAATGGCTAAATAAATACAAATCCCCATACAACGGATACTATACAACAAATTCAGGTTAGGGGGAACCTCAGTTATATGCATACTACTGAATGAAAGAAGGGAGCTTCAGAACGATGCATGCTGTGTGATGTCACTTACATTAAAACAATGCACAAATCTATGATGTCTATGTTTCTATCTATGTATCTATAGAATTTTTATGAGTACTTAAGTAGATAAATAAATGCATTGGAAACACCTGGATCAGCAGACGCCTTTGTAGCCATAAGAGTGGTTACTGCTGGGAAGTAATGATGGCGATTGAGATTAAAGAAGGTGGGCAAATCATTAATGTTTTGATTTTTAGAAATAGAATGCTTTAATGCATTACTTAAGTAATTAAAATTAATTTTAATAAAAGCAAAATACTAATCTCATTTTGAGTCTTTGAGTGGTAGAACTGAAAAAAAATGTTTTAAAGAGATGGGGTCTTGCTGTGTTGCCCAGGCTGGAGTGCAGTGGTTATTCATAGGTTTGATCCCACTACTAATCAGCACGGGAGTTTTGACCTGCTCCATTTCTGATCCAGCCAGTTCATCCCTCCTTAGGCAAACTGGTGATCCCCGGCTCCTAGGAGACCACCATAGTGATGCCGGACGCTGATGGGCAGATCCTTTTGCTTCAGCCTTCAAAGTAGCTGGGACTACTGGCATATACCGCTGCACCTGACTCTTTCTATTTTTTCTATTTTCCAATATTTTAAATTAAGGAATCACTACAATATAAATGATAATATCTTTTCAACATTGTAGTAAAATACACATAACATAAAATTTACTATCTTAACCATTTTTAAGGGTATAGCTACATAGTGTTAAGTATATTCACATTGCTGTGCAACCTCCAGAGCTTTTTCATCTTGTAAAACTGAAACTCCCACCCATTAAATAACAACTCCCCATTGCCCCCTCTCCCTGGACTCTGGCAACTACCATCGTCCTTTCTGATTCTATGAGTTCGACTACTCTAGACACCTCTAGACATCTTGCTTACCCACTCTTCCATCTATGGACAGTTGGCTTCCACCTTTTGGCTATTGTGTACACCTGTACAGAACACAGGTGTACAAACACCTCTTTGAAACCCTGCTTTCAGTGTTTGTGGAGTATATACCCAGCCGTGGTGTTTCTGGGTCATACGGTAATTTGATTTTTAAATTCTCGAGGAACTGCCACACCATTTTCATAGCAGCTGCACCATTTTACATTCCTAACAACAGTGTACCAGTTTCCAATTTCTCCACATCCTCTCCAACACTTCCTATTTCCTGTTTTTGACAGCAACTTTCCCAATGGGTGTGAGGCCCAATCAACTTTTAATTGGAAGAACTGAATGTCAGAGCTCTGCGAGGCAACCAGGCTCCCGAAGTCTAGAGCTCAGTGCCTGGCCAAACTGAAACATCTGCTGATAGGCAAGAGAATATGCCTTCCTTACTCTCCTGTACACAAGTTCCCAGGTCAGATTTCACTCCATGCTGTCCTTATCCCCCTCCCAGAAGATGTAAAAGGGATGTTCACATACCCCAGTTCCCTCCCCCGTTCCTGACTTCCTCTTCTTTATGATGTCCCTCTCCTCTGCTGCCCTGGACCCCCTCCCCAGGGCCAGTCCTCACTGCTGGCTTCCCTCCTTCCCTGCCTCCAAAGGGCAGGGATGAGAGTGCAGCTGTAACCAGACCCCATCAGAGCTGCCCGGGATGTGCCTGTGGACCAGAACTAATGGCATTAGGCGATCACTCAGGGAATAGAGCTGCAATTACCCCTTGGATGCTTTCTCCAGGATGACCACATGCAGAACTCCAAGAGGGGAGAGAGTAATGAATCACCAAGTGAATTAACTGGAAGCTGCTCTAATTAGTGTTATAATTTTTCACGAAAACACTAATGAATATGAAATAATGTGGCCATGAAACCACTAGGACAATTAATGCTTGAGTGTAATTTGGGGTCAGGAAAGGATACTAGAGACTGTTTAAACAGACTAGCATGTTGAGAATTCAGAGGCCCATGGCTTCGAAATCTTATATTAGCAAGTAAGTTCCGGAAAAGCAACAGCTGGGTGCCCATGGGTTTTCTTTCTTTTCCCTTTTCTTTTGAAGGCTCCTGGATTTGGGAATAAAGATGATGGTGTGAACCAAAATGGGGGCCCTTCAGGGAGCGTGATGATCCAAGTGAATGGATTTGGGGAACATGATGAAGAAGCCCAGCCCGGGCTTGTTGAAACCAGAAAAGATGTTAAAGGGGAAACCATTCTCCTCAGCACTTTTAACTTCATGACCACCTGAATGTCTATGAAAATAACTTTCTGATAAGACCCCTCAAACCTGTGATCGTTATGGAGATGGATGATTTGAGCCTTGTTGGCTCAGCAGCAATTTTTTTTTTTTTAGAGACAGGGTCTCGCTCTGTCACCCAGGCTAGAGTGCAGTGGTGCAATCACAGCTCGCCGTAACCTTGAACTCCTGGGCTCAAGCAATCCTCCCACCTCAGCCTCCTGAGTAGCTGGGACTGCAGGCATGAGCCACCGTGTCTGGCTAATTTTTTTTTTTTGGTACAATCTCTCTATGTTGCCCACGCTGGGTCTCAAACTCCTGGCCTCCAGGGATCCTCAGCTTTTCAAGTTGCTGGGATTACAGGCATAAGCCAGCACGCCTGGTTCCTCAGCTACAATTTTCATATGTAAATGTCCATGAAATGTAAGGCGTTTGCTCAACACATACCACACTTGGAAAATGGACTTATCCCAACCTAAGTCTGTAAGGATTCAGTCAGAACTTGTGTGCACAATCGACTTCTGGGTTCTAAGCACAAGTGTAGCAAAATGACCATAATTGTTAAGACAGTCTTAAAAGGACACTATTGGTAGGGTGTAACTAGTACTGCTGCGTGTTTGACCAGTCTGCAAAGAGTGTGCCCAGCAATGGATGTAGAATCTAGCAATTTTGCTCATCGTAAATCCCACAGTGAAAACGACACACAAATTATGCTGAGGAACAGATGTGTTCATGTGTGATAAGGTGTCAATTGTAGTATGTGACAAGTGCCTTGTGGTATCGCATGTAATCTGCACGTGGATTAGATGATGTCAGTACCCTTGCCCTTCTTCTACTGAGAAGGAAACTGAGGCTGTCTGAGGTTAGTCCCTTTCCTGAGGTCACAGAGGCAGTCAATGGTGGTTTGGACACAAATTGGATCTGTCTGACTCCAAAGCTCATGCTCTGTATGACAATTCCAAGGAATACTCTACATATATAAAAGCCATGGGAAAGTCGGTGACTCAGGCCAAATCTCCTGGTGATATACAGAGAAGTTACAAAGGTAATATTAATCAATTGACAATAATAGCAGCTAAATTAGCAAGTGTCCACGAGATAACCAATTGTTCTAAGCATCTATATGCATTAGCTCATTTAAGGCTCATAATAACCTTATGATGTGCTTCTTTTTTTGGAGGCACAGATATAAACAAGATAAACCTTGAAGACCTTGACGGACCTCGAAGATTCTAATGAATTCTGAAATGTTCAAAGGCTAATTAACAATGCAACAAAAGGCAGTTCTTTGGTACTATTTTTTAAAATACTAAAGCAAGGCTTATGGAATGCCAATTGTCCAATTACAGCTCTGTCACCATGGGCTCCCTTGCCATAGAACTGAATGGAATGTCTCAAGGAGGGCCAGGATAAAAGATGAGGAGGCCCTGCTGTGCTCAGTAGCAAGGTGGGTGGAGTTGAGGATATGGCTTTGCTCCTATGCCTTGTTTCCAAAGATGCAATGGGAATAAATCTGACAATTTACCCTATTTGCTTTCAAACCCAAGTTGGAATTCTACCCCTTTGGCTATGCAAATAAGACTTCTGTATGCACCAAAGGAAGCTGCTGCCCTGAGCTGAACTGTCACCTTGTAAACAGGAGTCCCAGCACTCTAGCTAATCCAGGAAAGAAGTTACAGGTTTTCATCACGACATTCAGCATCTGAATAAATCAGCATGCCAAACCACAGGCACAAAAACACAAGCCCTTTTTGGAATTACAGGGTAAACATGATCCATATCTAGGGACAGCTTGTTATGAAAAACCAGGGACTACATCTGGCTACTAAGTGTGCCATTTCTTCACATCCAGGGCCACTGTAAGCATTGGATATTGATTCATAAGATGCCATTTCATATATATGCAGAACAAATCCAGCTAAACAAAGTTATCTGCCCAATGGAACTCAAAAATATTTCTCAATTTAATTTTAAACAGACCTCGACATGAAGGAAATTTAATTAGTTTAGTAATATAGAACACAATGAAATGTCCATCAAAATTGCTTCCAAAGGTTTAAAATGTTTTCCTTTTCAGACAATGTAGTTAGAGCAGCTGAGATATCTATGTTAGTAAAACGTCTTAAAAAGTGGGGTCTGGAAATCAATATGTTCACCCCTCTGAATTAAGTATGCACAAATGAGAGCAACGGAGATCCATATAAATCAGCTCGAGTAGCCCTCTGTGTACCAGATAATTAGGGGACAGGCAGAAAAGAAGGAAGATGCAACGAACACATGATCGGGGACATATTCACTGATGGAAGGCATCCCTTAACACAAGCGTTAAGAATCAAGACAAAACTGTCAAGTATTTTTTTTTAACACTGTTTATGATTTAAAAAAAAAAAAAAGCATGCTTCCGATATAGAACTTGAGGTTAAGGAAAAAAAAAAACAAACTCCAAACTTAGACATTGTTAAAGTCACAAATGAGCAAATCGTTTTATCTTTTTGGTATCACTTCAACTGGCTTCTATATTCATTGAACATTGAACTTCTATATTCATTGAACCCTCAGCAGGGTTCACATTGTTTAGATTTTGTTGACACAGAGTAACCCAAACCTGAACTGGATGCCTAAGCTTCTGTAGGCAACAGACTTGGTCCTCTAACATTTGGTGATGATTTCAGTGGAAAAAAATTTAAAGGTTTAAAAAGAAACCTTATTCTAAAAGACCTGCAATCTCCTGGTGGGGCTAGAGGAGACCTTCCATTAGGACACTGAAGCTGTGTGACCCCTGGGGACCATTTAGCCTTGCACATTTACTGAGTGCCAACTATGTGTCAGGCACTGTGGGAGGGCTAAAAGGAAGACGCAGAAGAACAAAGCTCAGGGTCTCCACTTGCTATGATCTATTAGAGAAAATCAGACATACTATAAATCGTCACACCACAAAGAGACATGGTTCCTGTCAAGGTGGGCATAGGATTGTTACTCGGGAATGTGAAACACTCTCACATTTATCTTCTATTTGTGGCCAAAATTAGTCCTGCCTTATTAGACATCTCTTGATGTCTGTATATCACTGCGGGAGTGGCTTCCTCCAATCCAATCATTTACATACTATCCATCCCGACCTTTTAATTGACTTTCCAGAATCTGTCTATGGAAGCCTGAATCTAAAGCTTTCAATGGACAACTGGTCTGGGGGTGGCGGGGGCAGCAATACTGACTCTTCCTGGTCCCACCTGCTTCCTTTGGGAGGGTGGCAGGAGAGGAGGCTGAGAGCCTTCGGTGCCAGCCATGTCTAGATTATGGCCAGCCAGAGAAGAGGGTGGTCTCTGAAACCTCCCTGCCTACCCACCCCAAACTGGGAGTCTAAGGCCCTTCAGAGAGGCCTCAGAACTGTTCCCTGTTCAGCTTAACCCTCCCTGTCTCAGCCTCAGTGTCAAAGGAAACTTGGGTTTGGCTATGCAAGGCACACACATGACAGTCACTTAAGTCAGTTGCTTACCATGCATACCTAAGTATCACATAGCACAGCAATGAATTCAGTTAAAGGCATCAAAAAATCAAAGTCTGGAATGTTTTAATTTTAACCCTAAACTTTGTTCATATACGCTTGGTCTTCGTATCTCGTTATTTATGTAATATGAATGCCAAACCATAATGTAAAAAAGATAAAATATCACAAAGCAATATGTAATTTCCACATAAGATGTATAGCAAATAAATTATCTTAGTTGTAGTTTCTCACTAAAGTTAGGATAATAAAATCTGCTCTCACTCATCCCATATGAATATTGTAAAATTCAAATCTTAAAGATCCAGTAAAATCAAACGGGATGAGGGTTAGTTAATGTTTTTCCTCTCTTAACTACTTAGTTTAGTACTGTGTAGGCAGAACTGTATTTACCAAAGGAAGACAAAAAACTTACAAGTATAAAAATGTTAACCTCTGGCCTTTTTCTTTAGAGGTAAGTTTAAGTCAATAACAATATAAGACTTTGTAGTATATCAAGTAATGGCCATTTACATGCAATTTTAGTTTACTAATAATTAAAATGACTTAAAAGAGGAAACCAGTTCCTCTCATTTGCTGGCTGATATGATTGCTGGTTTACTTGCTCTGAGACAGGTAACATTTTTGGCTTTGTATGGATGCAGAACAACTTTTGCTTTTTTTTAAGAGACAGGGTTTTGTTCTGTCACCCAGGTGCTAGAGTGTAGTGGCACAATCATAGCTCAAACTCCTGGTGTCAAGCGATCTTCCTGCCTCAGCCTCCTATACAGCTAGGACTCTAGGACTACAGTCACACACCACCATGCCCGGCTAATTTTTTAATTTTTTTGTAGAGACAGGGTCTTGCTATGTTGCCCAGGCTGGTCTCAAACTCCTGGCCTCAAGCAGTCCTTCAGCCTTGGTCTCCCAAGTGCTGGGAATTACAGATGTGAGCAACTGTGGCCAGCCAACCTTGGCTACTAACCAAGCCTTCATGAGCACTGTTTTCTCCACCTTAAGCTTATGTCCCATTGCAGGTTAATCATGTGGCTAATATGGTTGACTGATGGGCAAAAAGGAAAAGGAAAGGGTCAGAGTTGACTTTCTGATTTCTGGCTTGAGATTCCACATATGTGGTGATGTTATTCTAAGAGGGAATAAAAGAAGAGACTCATATTTGGTGGTGATGGTGAGTGGGGCTGGAAGAAATGAGTTCACTTTGAGACAGGCTGAGTTTGAAGGCATGCAGACAAGGATGTCCAGATGCAGAAGGACATAGGGACCTGGAGCTCAGGAGAGAGATATCAGGGTGGGAGAGAGACCTAGAAGTCCTCCACATAGAGAGATGGTAACCAAATGGATGAGATCTTCCAGAGTACGTTGAGTGAAAAATATGAAACAGCCCAGGCCAGAACACTGGGCTAGATGGACAGAGCCAGAGAAGGCCAGAAAAGAGACTAAGAAGGAGTGGCCATAATGTTAAACAGAAAAGTAAGAGAGTACAGTAATTCAGAAATCAGGGGAAGAAAAAGTTTAGAGGAAAGAATGGTCAGCAATGCATCAAATGCTGTGCAGAGGCCAAGTGAAGATAAAAACTAAGAAGTGTCCATTGGACTTAGCTACAAAGACCTCAATAGTGACATTGTCAGGAGCAGGGTTGGTACACAGGAGTGGCTGCAACCAGACTGAAAAGGGCAGAGGCTAAGGGGGAAGGTGAGAAACAGACACTGAGGTAAAACGACTCTTCCCAGAAATGAAGGGAGGGAAGAGCTAAAGCCAGAACAGGTATTGGGGGATCAGTTTTAAAAGGATAGAAGAGACTAGAACACAAAAATGCTGATGGGAAAAAGCCAGGGATAGGAAGAGGCTATAAGTACAGGAAAGGATGGGACCCTGATAAGGCAAGAGAGGCCAGAGCCCAGGACAAAGTGGAGGATTTGGCCTTCAACAGGAAGACCACCTCTTCCTCTTCTGAAGAATGGAAGAAAGGATGAGAAGGGCTAGACATTGAGAGTGAATAAAGAATTCACTCTTGTCCCTTGAACATGAACAGAAGTGAACACTGCTATGCATTAGGAGGCAACTGCATCCAAGAGGATTTTTGTTTCCGAATCTTTTAAATTTGGGGATCTGTGGCACTGATTCAGAAAAGAGTAAAGTTACCTTACTCCATGCATTTTTCAGCATTTGGAGTCAAAAAAGACTACAGAAAAGGTCATGTTTACATGGTAGTCCTGTTGAAATATTTTTTAAAAACCATGTTGAGTTCACTACAAAGGAAATGCATTCAGTACCAGTCTTTGCAGAGTAAAATGCCTTATTTTAATAAGACATAGTGATGCATAGAAAATTGACTTTAAAAAAAGGCTATGTTTACTGTCAAATCCACATTTTCCTGGAAAAGGTTTTGACAGTGTAACCCAACAACTTCTAAGAAATGCATATCTGTACAATCAAAGATTACATGGGTTTGAGAAACTACCTTAGTCAAAGCTTATGAATAGATTTAAAACCAGGTTTTAGATCTGATTCAGGTATGTTCCTGATTATTTTTACAGCAAAATTTTAGGTATTTAGACATACAGAAAATTTTTTTCAACACAGTTTGAATGGTCTACCAGATTTGTTTTGTTTTGGGCTAGATTTTTCTTCCTTTCACACTAGAGTCGCCGGAATTTAAAAATGAATTGTCACCTTTGTCATCTCATTTACCATACCCTAGACTTTCCTTTAAAGGGGACACACTTGTCTGTTCCTATGCTCCATCTCTGAGAATCACTTTAGCAATAAATTAGGCCTGAACTAAAGTTCCTTGAAATAAAGCAAAAGTTTTACATTTTAATTAGCTTTGAGAAGTCAAGGGCCATTTTACTAGAAACCCAAGGTGATGTGAGTTGTGCCTTATCATTAACCAAGAGGACCCACCTGTCTCTTTTCTCTGGAATAAAAACAGAAATGAAGCAGAGCTACTGGCTGAAAAAGGCCAGAGTCAGGGGTCAGTGCCTAACGTCAGCTCTCACTCTGGCCAGGGCTATGGGGCTCCACTGTGTGACCCGGAGGAAGTAACTCAACATCTCTGGCCATTGTTGTGGGGGAGCAGAAGTGGTGGCAATGTTCTTCTTAAAAATAGCCTCATCACCAGAATCTCAAGAAATCAAACCCAGTTTCTAGATTTATCCGAGGTAGTGATGTCCCATAGTTGGCTCTCCCTGCAACATTACTGCTGATATAATGTGAGAATACTGTCTAATATAATGAAAACCATGTTTTCAAAAATCAGGAGCAAGCAGGTGGGGAAGGAAAAGCATTCATGTGTGCATACCTGTGTGTGGGGCAGCCAGACAATAAACCTTGACGGGAATCTGAAATCTAAAATATCCCGTTGAGAGCGGCAATCATGTCTGCAAAAGGCAGCAACACGGAGAAAATGGTTCAGTTGCCCCGCCCCCAACAGAGGTAATGCTCCTCTTTTTCCGAAGGAAAGTGTGGTTCAGCATCTTTTGTCTTCTCACCCCGACGCCGCCTCCTCTCCCTTTATTTCCGCTGACCTCACACAGAGAACCGAAGCAGCCATGGGGAGCGAGAGGGAAATCTGAGGCCCTGCTCTGTCGCGGGCGCTGAGATCTACAGAGCTGGAGCTACTACTCAGGGTCCTGCCCAGATTTAACCCGGGTAGAGGGTCCATATCCTTTCTCTGAGTTGAGATGGAAACTCGCTCAAACTGAGTCCCCGGCGCGCTGGCTCTCGGGACGCTCCATGGCGCTGTTCGTGGTGCTGAAGCCCACGCTGGGGCGAGGAGGCAGCGACCCACCCACAGGCGCCCTGCTGCCAGGGGCTCCCGGCAGTGATCCAGGGGAGGCGAGTCTGGCAACAACTGCCGGCTCGTAGAGCTACAGCTAGTTTGGCTCCACGTCCAGCTCATTGGCTCACTTCTTTGCAACTGCAAGATGGCTGGTTCACTTTTTCTCCTCCCAGGGGATTTCACAGAGCCCATCTCCAGCTTGCAGATACTACTCCTTTTCCATCCTCTCTCCTTTATGCAATATTTTACCTTTGCAGAACACCTTACGGTTCGCACAGCCCTCACGGGCATCATCAACTCAGCCATGTCTCTTCCACATATTCCTCTTCTCTCCCATAGATACTTTTTTGCTTTCTCTGCCCCTCCTCCCCCAAGCGCTTTCCAACTAAGCGGGAGACTGTTACCGCGACGTGCAGGATGGGCGAATCACCTCACCTATGGCAGCAGAACTGTTGATTTCTCCTTGACAATGAATTAGAAGAGGCAGAGATCAGCGTTCCGAAGGACCAGGAAAAACTCCCTTAAGCAATTTCTAGGAAGGTAATGTTTGCACGGGTGGCGATCTGGAGGGGAATAGGAACACAGACACTAGGAACAAAGTGAAGAAAGGGTGGATTTTGCGGGAGGCGCAAGGCGTTAGAAGACTCCCAGCAGGTGGCACTCTAGTGCAAGTGCTGGCGGAGGAAGCCTTGACTGCGCTCCCCTCATCCACTTCAAACCTCCCTATCGCCAAACAACCCCCCAGCTATGTTTGGAGCTCTGTCTTCCTCTTGATCCAAACACTTATCCAGACTGTATCCCTGCTAAAAGCACCATTCGCACAATTCTATTTACTGTAATGCCAGTAATGAAGGGAATATAAATAGAAACTAGAGGGACAGTGGGAGGATTTTTTCAGTGTGCGTGATTGACAGGTTCAGATGAAAACTGTTTAATCATCAAAACATGATTCAGCAGTTGGGAAATGTAAACAAGTTGTGCAACTGCTTGCTTTGGTCAAAGCCCTGGAGGGGGCCCACAGGGCCCGCGGGGGAGGGCAGTGCCAGCAGGATGTGCACCTCGCCCCTCCTACCAGGGCAGAGCTGGCTGCGCCTGCCTACAGACTGACTGGCGTGACCTTTGGCTTTTGCAGCACACAAGCAGTTGGGCCGGGGTTAATGGCACTTTGCAGGGAGCTCCAATTGAGTAAACAAAAAATGCCTTGCCCTGTTCTAATGGAGCACATTATTCTGAGGCCTAAGCCTTCATCCAGGCTCCTGCAGCTGCTCTGCAGGTCAGTGCTACCAATAAAGCAATTAGCCAATGAGAAAACTCTTCTTCCCCGAGGGGGACTCCAGGGTTTGCAGTTGCTGTGCTTTGCTTTGGGTTTTTAACCAGGCAGTCCAAGTTGATCTGAGCCTCTTACGTCAGACTCCAGGATGAGGCCAGTGAAATTGTGTGTTTGCTGAGTGTGATATTTTAAGGGACTGGTCCCTTGTTCAACACAGCCTAGAGAGCTCACTGCTTCCTGTTCAATTAACCTGAACCATAGCTGAACTCTGCCCTTTGAACTCGCTCAGCAGATAAATACGTTAGCTCACCTAAGGAATCATTAATATTTTTCAATCACATAAAACAAACATGAATGTCTAAAACAACCCAAGAGATAGCCAATTAGGAGTAGCTCATGTACCATGATGAAAAAAATCACAGATGGATGTTATTTAGAGAGCAAAAAAGGGTCAGGGAAGAAATGAAATGATTGTGCGAACATTTCTGGAGACAAAGGGGACTTTCATTTTCATATCTGCAAGCAAGAGGGATACGGAATAGTATTTGGCAATTCCTATTTCATCTACACTGCTCTACAACAGAAGTTGTACCCTGCTCTTAGATAGCTTCTTCCTACTTCCATCAGAACACACAACTCCAAGCACCGCCCCCCCCAACATCTTAAGTGATTTCAGTGTTTATGCTCATCTGGAGTCCAAAATATTGCATTTCTGGGGAAAATCCTATTCCTGATTCACTACAAATGAACCAAAATAATTTTTGTGGCAGTATTAGTGCTTTGAAGCGAACTAGAGTAAATAAGCCAAGCTAGTGGCTTGAATGAAATAATTTTACAGTAGAAAATTATGTTCCTGAGACATTTTTACTCTATGCATACAAACAGATTTTCTTATGTGGGGGGAAAAAAGAGAGATGTCAAAGGCATCTATTTTGTCTTTATCCCTGCATGTCATCTTAGACGAATGAGAAAAACATCCCCAACTGGGTCATTACACATTTCAGTTTGATTTAATTTCACTTCCCACAATTCTGCCTCCTGACCCCTTCTCCTCCCACCCCCTTTTCATTTTTGTTTGGTTTGGAGTGTGGGCTTAATGCCCAGCTATCCTAGATGAGAACACTTAAAGGAATATCACAAGCATGAAGGGTAAATCTATTGAACCAGGGTCTTTAACTATGTGGTTTCCTTAAAGGGAAAGGTTGGATCAATAAGATCAATATGAAAGGTTTCCCTGGCCCTGCATAAAAGGGTAAGGGCTTCTCTTTTCACTGGTTTAACTTTACTCTCTGACAAATGCAAATCAATGGATCTGTGTTTACAACAGATTCCCTAACAGACTCAACTTGGGCAAACCCCAGAGCCTTGCCATGGGGGTAGGGTGGGGGTGGGGACACCAAGCTTGCTCCAAGGGGACACTCCAGGGCAGAGCTTCGTGTTCAAAGCCCCGGAGTAGAGCGGAGAGCAAGCTGGTGATGACTACCAATCACCCTTAAATAAGGACCTTGCCACCCACCCAGATCCTACTGGCACTCAGGGAGCTGCTATTGCCTGTGGCCTCTCCAAATAGGGTTGAAAAATGGAACGCCAGTTTCCTTCAAGGATGTCAATGCACACACAAATATAAAACTCACATTCTAGGATCTGGTGAGTCAATCAACCTAATTTCCTATCAACATAGATCTCGGAGGCTGACTACGCAGCGGGAGCTGTGGTGAAATATCTACAATTGGAGCAGCCTGAGCATACGAGCTCTAGGAATGTTCTTTCTGCCCTTTTTTAAGTGGTAACTGGCTCTTCCTAGTAAAGACAAGGTAAACCACTAACACTGTGGGTTCTTTTCTCCTTAATTTTACCTTTCCCTTTAAAAATGTGATGCTTTCCAGAGATTACATGACTTCAAGTCAATACCAGTTACTGAGAAATTATTTTTCTTCCTGCAAGAGAAAGTATATGTATATTTGATTACACAAGCCAAAGTCCAATGCTGATTAAATTACGTTGGAGGTGTGCTTCCAACCCAAACAAAGTCTGCTTTCTATGGAAGAGTAATGGATCCTCAAATGGCGAGAGAGGCGCCAAGGTGGAATGCAGAGCCTCCCTTCTCTCTGGGACAATTTGTGTGGGACAGTTTTTCATAATAAATGTCCACAGTTTCTAGGAGTCCTGCTCCCCAAGTGAGACCATCTCTATCTGCACAGCCCACAGCCTGCCTCCATGGCTTGCCCATTTGTACCATGTCAGGCAGCAGATGGGCTGGGTTATCTAATCAATTTCCCTAACTCCTTCCTACCAACCCCTACAAAAACCCCTGCACGTTTTTCAATCATCACCTTGCCTGAGAACTTGGAAATCAAAAAGCCTTTCCTCCAAAGGCATTGAGGTTGCTTAGGGGGAAAAATTGGGCAATGAGGGGTAGCAACGGGCCCCCCAGGACTAGACAGCCTGGTCAGGCTCTGCACCTAACAGCATAGATGACCCTATGGAGCACCCTCCTAATGGATTCTCCCCACCAAGAAGAGTTATCTCCCTGGAGGAAGCAACTTTCCCCAGGTCAGAAAAAATAAGGGTCCCTAAAAGAGTCAGGGGTAAGCACAGTCCAGAGAGTCCACAGATGAAGTTCAAGGCCCAGGCTGCCTCCATCTTCACCGTCTTCCCCAGGGCCCTTTATCGAGGCAATTATTTCTATTTATTCCCTCCTCATTTCCCTTCCTTTGGCAAGAACCCAGAAACTAAATCTCTCTGCTTCTCCTTTGAGGTTTGCGGTCCTCCAGGGAATCCCCCTACATGATACCACTTTTCATGAAGACAGTTTCTGCCCACTTCAGCCACCAGTCCTGGTGCGGTGGGGCCCAGGACTTTCTCCCGGAGAACTCTTCAACCCCGTTCCTCTGGTCTTGCTTTAGAAGCAAGTTTCTAAAGGCCAGAAAACCTGAGGAGATCCTCCCACATCATGAGGTGACCCTAAAATGAGGTCTTGGTTTGAAGACAGCAGGAAGAGGTTGGCTCTCCTTCCCTCAGGTTTCAGGTCTGGAGCTTGGGAAGGTAAAACTCGGCCCAGGGTGCTGTTGCCTCAGGGCAGACCTGGCTCAAGAGAAGAGAGGAGCAGTTGCTGGTACCTTGTAGGAGAACAGAGATCAGGGGTAATCAGTTTATCCTCTGCCCTGTCCCCATTGACCACTGTTCGCCAGGAATTCTGTCCTGTCTTGGGATTCTAAGATGGGGATGTGGGAGAGTCTAAGACCCCACCCTTCAAAGGCCACTCACCCCCCACCAGCCTAAGAGTCCTTCATATGGGAGCGATGGGGAGGGGGCCTGTTGTCCTCCAGGCCAAAAGGAAACCATCCACCCTCCTTAAGTTTCTGTATATGATCACCTGACCTACCCTCATGATAGTTTTTAGGAGGTGAGTAGGGCACTTTCTGACTAGGAACGAAGAGGGTGTATCAAAGCTCCTTTCTTTAAGGAAGACAACTGGTGGGAAGATGAGAATGAAATGCCTACTCATCCTCTGCCTCATGTGAAAGCAGAACAACACAAGGTTCGTTTTTCTCTCTCCCCTTTCCTTTCTCTTTTTTCTTATTGTTCTTGGTGAAGGAGGAAAACACTTTTCCCTCTCTAGATTGAGACCTTCTCTTGAAGGGAAAGTTTACCTTTCTCTAACTGGAGGATTTACAATTTCAAAAAAAAAAACAAAACCAAAAACCTAGAACAATTTAGTTCTCATCCCACCCCACTTTGGTCCCTGCTCTTTCATTCTTTCCTTAAAATTCACCTTACTGTTCCTTCTGGAAGAACAAGCCACCATTTGGCCATGGGAGCTATGGGCAGGGTGTTGCAGTGTCCCACACAGGCTGGAAGGAAGAACTTAAAAGTTCTTTCGTTTCCAATCAATGCAGGTATCTCGGAGAAAACCACACTACCCAGGATGGGCCTGTGACCAGGCCTCAGGGCGCAGGTGGTTCTCTCCTGCTGGCGGCAAGGGGTGGCGAGGAGGTTTTTCAGTTTGCCTTTCCTACCTTCCTGTCCCAGCAAAGATATGAAAAAGATTCTTCTCTGGTTGACCCAGCTAGCTCACAGCAGAGCCTACTATTCTCAGGGTTGAAACCCAGATTATTGTTACTGAGTCCCCGTTTAGTTGTTCAACTAATGCACTTGTGTAAAAAGTCTGCGAGTGGGACTTTTAGTACCAGAATGTATAGGATCGGAGCGGATCTGCGAATCATTGAGCTCTGCGGTTAGCAGGCCGCTTTGGCCGCGTCATTTCCAAACTCGCGCTTGGTCGTTCGTGCATATCAACACCGAATTTCGAAATCATCGGGGCTTTCCTGGACGGTTTCGATAGCAAAAAGAAGTTGCCTCCGGCCCTGTTGAACCAGGTACGGGCCACACAGGCCCAGGACAGGAGAGCTGGGAGGACTGGCGCTCTTTGGCGTAGCGCCTTCCCGGCCCGTGGCACGCGGACAGTCCTCTGGGAGCTCAGGGAGCGGCGTGTTCGCACCGGGGCTGCGGAAAAGGACAGGGAGCCCTGCGAGAGCAGGAGAAAACCTCGGGGAAGTAGGGGCGGTTTGGGACCACGTGGGGGAGGAGCTGCCGTCAGACCCGAGATCTCGTCCCTAGCTGGGGAAGCGGCGCGGCGGGAGCTCCGGGAGCCGGGGAGCCTGGGCGCTGGCGAGCGCTCTGCTGGGAAGAGCGCGCCGACGGGCTTACTGGAAACGCGCCGGATCAGGTTCCAGATCAATGAAATCTGGGTCCACACGTTTACGTTATTGTTGCCAGCATTAATGCTCTTTTAATCTTCTAAACATTATCAGCATCGATCTCCTTCCATATACACATTTGTTTGAGAAAGTGACATAACCACACGGTGGAAAGCCTGGAATAAAAATAAATGCCCGGCCTCTCGCATCCAGGGCGCCTGGCGGCCTGGAATGCTTACAGCGCCGGAGTTCACTCCCCTCCTCGCGTCCTGCCTCCTCCGCCTGCCCCCGCCCACCCTAATGCGTGTTAGGAAGGTGTTCTCCCGGCACCCGGGACTTGACCAAGCAAGGACTGTAGCGAGCTTTTCAATTATTAATCCAACCAGCCAGCAGGCGAACATATCGGCTGTTCCGCACTGGCGTGGGCTGCTTTCGGCCTCTCGGGCTCAGATCCCTAATTAAGCCGCCAGGAGAGGAGAGCTGAGCCGGGGGCGCAGCAACGTGAGAGGGGGTGGGGGTGGGGAAGATGCTGCGAAGGAGGTCCCCTTCCTGCTCCTCGGCTTGGAGATGCCTGGCGGCCGCGTTACCCAAACACGTCTCGGCGCAGCAAGAGACACGCACGCACGTGGTGCCCCTAAGCAGGAGCCGAGGCGCGCCGTCCGGGCCGTGTCCCGCCGCTGCGGACGTCAGATGGCCCAGGAGACATCCTGGCGGGTTGGCTAAGGGCCCTCGGCCGCCAGAACAGAGTTGGCTTCAGACTGGCGGCTGGGGAGCTGCAGGGAGAGGGCGGTGCGTCGGCCCGCGGCGTGGACTAGAGGAGGCTCCCGGCAGGCCGCCGGGGGAGCCGGGCCCACGGGGAATGTAGTCGGGGCGGGGGGTGGGGTGGAGGAGGGTGCTCCCCTCTGTCTTCCCAGCTTCGGAAGAGATCACCACGCCCGCCGCTGGGGCCTCGCTTTTCTTCTGCGGGACGCCCGTTCAGATGCTTGCCTGGATTCTCTCAGTCCCTCCTTATTCCTGTTAGTGCTCGGTTCAGAGGCACCTTGGGCTCAAAGCCGGAGAGTGTGTGTGCTCGAACCCGTGGGAATTGGTCCTCGCTGCCTCTTGCTAGGTTAATAAATACCGCCCTTGTGAGGGCTGGCCTTGGGAACCGCCGATGAGGCCCAACAGGGCGGGTGCAACCACTTGGTGCCCTAGCCGCCCTTTCCGAACGAAACCATGCATTTGGAGTCCATTTTTCTGAAATCTAAGGTTGGGGCAATCTGAGTTTCCGTGACGTTTTCTCCCTTCCCTTTTAAGTGCCACCCTTGGCTGCGACTAAGCGGAAGTGACAGGGAGAAGAGGCCCGACCTGCCTCTGTAGTGACGGGACGTACTTCGCCTAAGGGTGAGGTTTGCGGGCACTGGCCACATCAGAAAACTTAATTCTGAGGCCCCCAAATCCCTGTGTGCTTGGTTGGCCCTCTGGCAGGACCCGGGGCGGGGGCGGGGAACTGAGAAAAAGAAAGGGAAGCTAAAAGGAGACAGAAAGAGAAAAGAGGCCGAATCTGGCGGGATGGGGGGCGGCGTCCTCGAAGCTCCAGCCTGGGAGTTTGGCCGAGCCGCCCAGCGGAACCGTGGGCTAGTTAAGCCCCTGGGGCCCAACGGCGAGGGCCCTCAGCGGCGTCCCGGCGGGGATTCGGATCGATACTCCGGGCGGAGCAGACCTCTGCTTTTCACTTCCATTTGCTCCTGTCCCCTAGCGCTCCTGAGCACATAATACCTACTTACCGGGCCCAGCTTCTGCGTCAGTGTCTGAAGAGACTGATCTACTGACCCCAAACTGAAAAGCCTCCTATGTAATAATAACCACTCAACACACTTGTAGTTGCTGATAAAATGGCCAGATAAAAAGGCTAAAGCTCTTGTCCCTTTTCAACCCAAGGTAATAAAACAGACACATTTGAATGCTTGAGCAAAGCGGGGTCCTCAGCAGGCATTCCCATTCGCTCAAGGAGGCGTTCAGTCTCGCACGGCTTCAGCGCTGCTCCCCTGAAAAGCCAGCGGCTTGGGCCATGCTCTCCAGGGACAGCTCCTGGTGAGTCGCGCCCTGGGCATGAGTGGGGCTGAGGAACCCCCAGGATGATGCCACACTCTTCCCCATCCCAGCAATGCTTGGGGTCATTGTAAAAGCCGGAATGTGCTAACAGGTGAAGCATTTCTTTCCACATCACTTTCGGACCTATATAGGCAGAAAGAGCGTGTTTTTTTTTTTTTAAAGCTGTGTTCTTTGCGCGACAGGCATGAGGGGGCGGCAGCGCTCTGATGTGGGCCAGAGTAGAAGAGCTGTCATCCTGCCTTTAACTGTATTCCCCAAGACCAGCTGCCAAGTTCCTTCTGGGCCCCTGTGCCCAGGAAGCCAGCTGGTGCTGGAGCCCTCAGGAGAGGGCCTGGGGCATTTGGGGGATCTAAGACAAAGGGGTACTACAATGTTAAGAATTGTCAGTAAGCCTTCAGTTTATTCCTTACCGCTACTCTCTGCTCACCGCTTTATCTTTCCCAGGAAACAAGAGCAAATAGGAGAAAATTGTCGGAGAGAATTAAGAGTAAACTAAAGGAGAAAGAAAGATTGCATAGATTTTTAAATCCACTCAAAAGTATTCGGAGTCCACCGATTTGGGGGAAGCTCTTTAAGAGAAAGTTGGTTTTCTTTACCATCTTACATCAACACTGCGGGGCAATTACTGACTGGAGGTCGGAATTTTCTAACTGCGGGCTAAAGAAGATACTGTCAGAGCGGAAATTTTCCCTCCCCGAGTCAAAGGTGAACACGCTGCCTGTCACATCCCCACGTTCTGCGGGGCAACTGCCGAGTGCGCCTCACAAGCTGGGCTCAGCGGTGCGAGCAAAGCCCTGGGGAGCGGGAGTGGGAGCCTGAGCTTGCGCGCAGCTCTGGAAGCGCGCTGTGCGCGGCCGGCTCAAATCCGCGCGCATCCCAATATCCACGCTATGCAAATCAACGCCACCACGAATTGTTCCCCCAGATCTTCCCACAATCCCGAGAGATTCCTCCCGCCCCCAGTCCAAGAGAAGCCGCCCATTCCGGCTTGCAGTGGCGTATTGTGTGTCCTCCCCAGTGGGGGGCCTGGACATTTTGCCCCTCCGGGTCCGTGGCTCGTTCCTGGGGGCAGCGCAGTCGCCACGCACGGGGCGCGGCGTCTGTGCGCACAAAAGCGCGCAACTGCGTGCCAGTAGCAGCCACTACTGTGTGTTTCCTTCCAGCTACAGCACCCGCCGCCCACACAGGAGGTTTCTGTATTCCTAGAACAATAGAGGGCTGTACCTCGCGGCTCGGCCGCTAGAGGAGGCACAAAGAGCCGAGCCGGCTCCAGAACAATGTAACCGGCGCCTCTATCCGTCCCCTCCCGCCGGCCGCCAGCCCTCCCCGCCGCCGCGCTAAGCGCACAATCAGCGCCCGCTTAATGCAAAGGCGGAGCCTGCAGCCCGCGGCCCGCCGAGATGCATTAACTAACCTGCATCTTTAATTTCTCAGCACCTCTTCCCGCGAGCGGCTAGCATCTCCCAGAGCCCGGGCAAATCTCGGCAAATCCCAGCAAACGCTAGGAGCTGGGCGAGGGCAGCCGGCGAGTGAGGCAGGGCGCTTTCCTCAGTTTCTCCCACGTCCTCCCAGACTGGTGAATGTAACAGTCCAACCTTCGTCCTTGCACTCTCCCCTTGCTGTAGGCAGTGACACTGGACCTGGCCCGAGCCCGCTCTTTCAGTTAAGCCCGGTCAGAAAGTCTCTGCGCCAATGCCAAGGCCAGAGATGGGCTCCGGGAGCGCTGATGTATCTTGGCCTTCCGTTCCCCGCGCGGGCAAGGCTGTGCCTCCTGCCAACGACCAAAGAAGTTTCCCTGATATAGTGGGTAGCAGAGCGAAGAGCTCTTTTTCCCTTCTGAAGAGCAAAGCCCCTCAACTGCCTCCTCACAAGGAGACTAGGCAGCCTGAAAAACTGTCTGAAAAAAACAGAGTTGAAGTGCACAAGGTTTTGCATAAAGGCAGTTCCCAGTTTCTGTAAGTTTTGGAAAGCGAGTGCTCTTAGCCGACACCGCGCACCCCCATCCCACCTCCTCGTGTTCGGTAAGGTCGGAAAGAGAGCCAAGGTCAGCACACTGAGAAGGGGGGGGTCCATAAATGAAAGCTCAGGGACAAGGAGGGAGGAAGGAAGAGAAGAGAAAAAGAAAAGGGAGAAGAGGGAGAAAAGAAAGAAGAAGAAGAGAAGAAAAATAAGAAATTAAAAACGAGAAGAAAGAAGTTTGTAGGGGACAGGAGGAGAGAATCAAGAGAAGTGACTGGGCACGCAGACCTGGGCCACGAGCACCCGGAGATCTCCCCGGCAGCCTGGCCCCTGGCTAGCCCCTGGCCTTACCTGCCAGGCGTAAGGCGGACATGCGCTGGAACTCCGGCTCCTGCAGCCACTTCCACATCCTGCGGAAGGTCTCCCTGCCAGATTTGAGTTTACTCCACGGTTTTGGATTCCGGAGCAGGTCGGAGAGAGTCCCCTGAGACCGGCACAGCACCCTCTGCGCGAAGATCGCCTGTGGGATGCTGTAGCGTTTCAGCTCGGCGGTAATGCGCTGGGCTACCTCTTTGGTGTTGATCTCCTCCAGCTGGCCCGACGTGGCCACCTGCGAGCCCGATGAGGACGAGGGTGGTCGCTCACGACTGGGCGCCAGCACTGGCCCGTGGGACTGAGTGTGGCCTGGGTGGTGCAGGCCGTTGAGGTGCGACATCATGGCCGCGGGCGGGGTGCCCAGGCCTCGGGACAGGTGTTGCTCACCGCGGGTCAGCATGGCAGTGTGGTGCGCCTCGAAGTTGGGGCTGAGCATTTTGTCATGGCCCGGCGGACCGTAGTTGGGCAGACTCTGCTGCGCGTTGTGGAGGCCGCCTAGCCCGTTGCCGAGCGGCGTGGCGGCCAGCGGGGACAGGCTCTGGCTCATGCCGGGCATCTCCTTGTAGGGACTGTAGAGGTTGTTCATGGCCGGGAGCCCGCGCTCGTCACGCATGAGGGTGAAGCTGCCGCTGACGTTGCCCGACAGGCGCTGGTGGTGGTGGTGGTGGTGGTGGTGCGGATGGTGGTGCGGGTGCGGATGGTGGAACTTGTCGGACACGGTAGAGATGGGTGGCAGCGGCTGGAGCGGCGTCAGCGTGGTGTAGGTGTTGCTCATGCCCATGCCGGGCGGGGACGAGTCGCAGGACATACTCATGGCGTGGTGCAGCGGAATGGAGAGCTCGGGTCGGTAGTCGCCGCCGTCCAGGATCGAGGCCATGCTGGTGACCATGGCCGAGCGCGACGCCGCCGCCGCCGCCGCTGCCGCCGTGCCCAGCTCCTGGTGCGCGGTTGGCGGCGGCGGCGGGCCCCGCAGAGAGCCGGCGGCGCCGCGGC
>NW_012149396.1:6546811-6560236 GCF_000956105.1 Propithecus coquereli | reverse complement strand
GCCCCACCGCTCGGGCCGGCACGCTGCCTCGCCATGTCCGAGCCCGCTCCGGCGCCGACGTCTTCTGTTTGGGTGAGCGGGAGCTGTCCAGAAGGGCTCTGCCGCTCGCCGGGGCAGCCAACCTACCCTCCCGGAGCTGGGGCGGGGCCGCGCCCGACGGGCGCCGCGACCAGCCACTCCACGGCTGAACCTGCCCTGGGGGGCGGGCCTTCTTTGCGAAGCTGCCAATAGTCATGGAGGGGGCGGGGCCGTGCGTTTCACGTTTGGCTGACGGCTCGGTGCCTTTTTTTCCTCCTTTGCTACTGGAATCAAACGTCAAGGAGAGGGAGGGAGGAAGGGGAAGGGGTTGGTGGGGAGCGGGAGAGAGGCTGGAGTGCGAGCGAGGGAGAGAGATTATGTGAAAGATGCTGCGCTGTGTCCCTCCCGGGTAGCTGCGATCTGGGGAAAGGGGCATTGCTTCAGTCCCCTCCGCCTCACCTCAAAGCTTTTCTCCAGGCGAGTGAGTCGGGAGGAAAAGACTCCGCTACGTGCTGGTGTAAAAACAAACGCGCGTCGCCTAGCAAGCCACTTCCCCGGAGTCCCTAGCCGGGAGCCAGTAGTTCAGCCTTTTAAAAGGCAGGAGCTAATGTATTCTAATGCACGGTAAATTCCCGAGGCTGGGGCATTTATGTCTATGGGGCCGGAGGAACTCCAGCGCCTTCGCCGCCGCCTGCGAGCTGCGGCCGGCCAGCTGCCCCCGCTCGTCGCGGGCAGCGGTACTGCATGCAAAGTTAACACAATAACATCATTTAATTACCCGGCGAGCCCATAAATCTCCCAGTTATGAGGCTTCAGAAGGGCCCTGCTAGATTGCAAAACAAAAGTAGAATTCCAGGAGCTGCCGTTTCAAGGTGATCAAGTGCCTACTCCATCAGCGACTTGGAAAGAAAGGGGACAGTGTAGAACTGGTGGGGTGGGGGTGAGGAATGTTGCTGTTGCCCATAGTGAGCAAACTTCTTCTGGGGGCAGAAAGTATGCAAACCAGATGGGATGACACCCGCGGATATTCCCCCAACACACACACACACACACACACACACACACACACACACACACACACAGCTTCTCTCAATCCCAGGAGAGGAACCCCCCAGGTTGCGGGGGTGGGTAGTTGACCACGAGCCTCCGCTGACATCTGTATATTCAAACCGTGTTTCTGAAAAGACCAGCGCCCCGGCCAGCTCCAGAACGCTTGCCAGCCATAGCTTTAAAAAGTGCACCTTCGTCTTCCTAGAATTTCTGTCGTTTGGCAATCCCAGGTCGGAAGGTGGGAGTGGAGCTGGGGGAGAGAGGAGGTGGAGATTTCCGCGGCCTGGATGGGGGTCGAGGGGCGGTGGAAGACAGACACAGAGGCCAACACCCAGCGTAAAGCCAGAAAAGTAACAGATTCTTCCAAAGCAGGTTGCGCTTGTTTGCCTCTGAAGATTCAAGCTAGCTGAGGTTGCGCAGATGTTGCCTTTGTTTAAAGAGACAGTAATTAAGGACAGGGTGGACATAAGTTTGAGAAGCGTGACCTATTTTCTTTTGATCAGCTGTCAAAGGAAGAGCAGGGGGTCGAAGACAGCCCCCTCCACCACTTCCAGCTGTTAGAGAAAACTTGATAAGAAAACAAGGACACAGCCTAGAATGCTGTATGTGCCTTCTTGGCTCTAGAGAAAGGTTTAATTCATTTGGAAAACAATTCTTTTCTCAGTGACCTTTTTTGCTGCCCTCCTCTCTCTTCTAGCTTCAGAGCAAACCACCCCCATCCTGTCACATGAATGTACAGTGACGTTATTCATAGATCAACTTTATTGAGCTCTGGCCAATACATTGCCAATTATTCTTTCAAATAGCATCTTCTCTGTGATATCAAAGCCTGGGTAAGAAAGCAGCAGCAGATACCCTGTTTTGCCAGGCATACTTTTGTGGCTGCTCACGTCTTTAGTGTCACAACAGGAGACAGGTGAAATAACTGAATTTTTTGTTTCTTTGGTTTTTCTCTCGTCCTCACCTGTGTCCCTCTTCCCACTCTCTACCTTGTATATGGTGGCAGGACACTTGGGATAATTTGAATCAGTTAATGTTTGAAATACACATTGAGTTGAACAAAAGTTCACAAAAGTGCAACCTGGTCTTGGTCCATGAGTGTTCAATGACCGAAATGCCGCCGGAGTGGAGCAGAACTGGGAAATAGTCAGTCTGATGTGCCCTGGTGCTAAAGGTAGCCTCGGTGCCCTGGCTTCAGACTCAAGAGTGACCAGTGACCCTAAGCTGGCGCTGCCTCCATACAGAAAGCTAAGTATATAAATTGCCATTTAAATAATTTTTCAAAATGATAAACTCATTTGCCAGGCCACCAAGATAAATCTGCTCCTGGGAATTGCATTTCAGTGTGCCTGGGAGCAGAAAGGTGAGTTGCTTTTTCTCACTGCCTCGCTTCCTTCCTTCCTCCCTCCCCCCTCCCTCTCTTCCACCATCCCTCCCTCCTTCCCTCGATCAATATTGGCGATCTCAGGGAAATCATGAAATCGTATTGGCTTCTTTGTGTATAATTTCATTGGGCTAGATTAAAGCAGATTTTTCATGTTGTTTTTCTAATGGTGGTTTGAGGTTTCACGTTTCAACCCAAAACCCATTTAAAAGGACAATGAATGTGCTTGTTTAGTGAGCCCCCCAATTTTCACTGAATTAGGTTTGGATACCCTTTTCCTTTTCTTTCTAAAAAGGAAAAATATTTATTTTCTACTTCAAGGTAATTTTAAGAATATCAATACTAAAAGATTTTCAAATATGTTTTTAAATGTTTTTGATACTTCTTTCTCTAAATTCTTTTAAGAAAATAAAAAGGAAGAGTTGCTTTTTAACTGCCCCTTGTTTAGCATCCGTACTCTAACCTTCAGAAGTTCTGCAACTCAGATTTTTAAAAATTTGAAGTTATACCCCCATTCTCTGCCCACTCCCCAGCATTTGATTTACAAATAGACTGTATAGAAATGTGGTATCCTAAGTGCTAGTTCATGACTATTAGAACCTGGACAGTGCACCAAGCATTATATCAGTACCAGCATATACACTTCTTAGCATAGCACATCTGCACACTTTTATTTACGATCAGAAACTTAAATAGGGCCAAAAAAAAAGCATGAAAATAAAATGCAGCTTCGACAACAAACAAAGGCTATTGCAACGTAAAAGAAAAAACACTGAACTTGAGTTAGCAATTGCAGGAAAAGACTGAAAATATTTACTGTCAGAATTTTTCATAAGTGTTTATCACGTTAAAATTGTTTTTAGGCAGAGAGAGAGGATTATTCAATTAAAACAGAGACTTTATAAATTATTCACGAAAAAAATAAACAGACCACAAGTAAAACCAATCTGGATAAGGGGCCCAACAGCTTTGTTTTTACTAAACGACAGTAATCACAACCCAAATCTAGGGAAGGGGGGGCTGCTTATTTCTACCCCAGTGCTCAAAATCTCTCCAGGTTTTGTGTTGGGCAGAACACATTTGTGCTATGAGTAGGTTTCTCAGAGCAATACAAAAAGACATAATGGTGGGTTGATTTGGACTATTTTATTTTTGTCCTTCCCCAAACCATCTGGCGTGTGAGTGTAGGGGTATTGATCAGGATCTGTGAGCTGCAGACCCCATGCCAATCCATAGCGTTTCTGGCAATCAGCGTCGCCCATGAATTGCAGCTGTCTGTACAGCTCCCGAACAGAAATCTTCAAAAAAAGTCCCCCCCTTATCAAACACATCATCGGTTCGGGGGTAAGTCAATATCATTTCTTTGTCATTCTGCGAGCGAGGATTATGTGGGAGAAAGTTTTTGTTGTCTGTTGTAGCTGCTGCTGCGCCGGCCTTTTTTTTTTTTTTTAAAGGAAGGAGAGCAATTTTCTAGCCATTGAATGGTAATGGTTTTCCAGAAAGGCCTCAAGCGTTTGCATGAATCGGACAACAAATGCTGTTTCAATATTGTGGGGGAATTTTAAGATGAGAAAGAAATTCTTATGTGGCTATACACAAATAATAGTAGTGATTATACGGGGCTCTTTTTCACGAGAATTTTCTCCCCTTTCCTCGGAGTCTCTGGTGATGAAGACGCCGCAAATCTCTGTGATCACACGTGCAGATGGACGGTGGGTGCTTGTGGCGGAAAAGGAGCCTTCGGAATTGTGGCTGTGTTTGAGATCTCCATTAGCTTTAATTTTCTTCTGTCTGAAAGCTCGGGCTGATTGAGCACAGGGAGAAGAAAACTAAAAACCGAAGCCCAGTTCCGCTAACTCTCGTCGGCCTCTCAGCTCAGAAATTCACCGACACTTGTCGGGTTCCCACCAGGATCTAGAAAAGTTTTTTAAAAAAAGTTTTCTGGGTGGTGAGGCTCAACGGGTCCTTTTTCTTCTCCTTCCCTCTCTCCGTTGAGCTTGTTAAAATACCAAACGCCAGGTTAGCAGAGCTTGCAGAGACTGCTCCTAACTTTTTGGTTGACGAAATTTACTTTGCGTGTAGGTGGAGAGAGATATGGGGTTGTTAGTCTTGTTCTCACCCTCATTTGGCCTCTTAGGAAAAGAAAAGTGAAGCTCCAGGAGCCCTGCGAGCTGGGGGAAGGTTCTTGCAGAGCCCAAAGCCCAGCGCCTGCATTAGAAGGTGGGGAGCAAGGCTGTGGGAAGCAAACCCCACAATTTCCTCAGGACTCCGGACGCAGGGAGTGGTTAGGCTCGAGGCAGGGGGAAGGAAAGGCGATCCCACTTCAAAGAGCGTTGGCACCTGCTCCAGGGGCCGCCGGTCTGAAGGGGCAGCCGCAACCGGAATCCCGAGCTCCGCCAACTAAGCTGCTAGAGCGTCCACTTGCCTAGTTTTAAAGAAAGCGAGGGACTAGGGCTGCGGACCTTGATCGCCCTCCTCTGCCCCCGTAGACAGGGGACTGCTGGAGTTCTGTGTCCTCAGAGACCGCTTGCATCTCAGACACACACATGCATTTCTTTGGTTCGCCCCCTCTCTGCCCTCTCTGGGTTCCCCGGCCCCCTCGCGCGAGGGGTTTGGGTGGGGGTGGGTGCCTGGGGTCTCTGATCCCGACAGGCGGTGGCGGTCCCCCGGACTGGGTGCTGGGACTGCGGTTCCTGACAGGGCACTTTTCCTTCCCCCCGAATTTGGGGCCCACTGCAGACCCTTTCGAGAACTTCCCCACCCATCCGTTTTGTTTTCGTGGCTGCTAACTCTGGAGAAGCTGGTGGGGGAAATAATTTTCCTCTTTGGGGAAAATGTTATTTTAAAAAGGGAAAGGGAAACTGGGGATTCGAACCTGCGAATATTCAAGGGCTTCTTTTGGGCAGTAGGAAGGGGGAGCATGGCTCTTACAAGAACTGAGATTTTTTTTTTTTCCCTCCAAGAACGTTGCATTTTAAATAAGCAACTTGTTAGCCTGAGAATGAAGAAAAATTTTCTCCCGACCGACTTTCAGTTCCCTTCTCGCTATTAGTGCCCTGTCTCCCGAAGCCCCATAGCCTCGATTTTTGAGTCAAGTGCATCTGTCTCAGATTTACTCTTTCAAGGGGGTTTCCAAAAGTACAACTCAAGTGTGCTTAAAATAAAGTTTTCCTCTCCTCCAGTTGTCACCCCACAAAAGAAAAACTGGCGTGATGTCCCTTTGTTCAGGTCAAGTTGTGCGTGAAATCTTTTTGTTGTCCTTTCCAAAAGAAGGCAAAAGTTGCAGTTGGTTGTAAAAAGGACAAATTTAACTCCCTGAAAGTCGAGCTGTTTTCAAGTTGCCCCGAGACACTAAAGCACGGGCTTACTTTTTATTTATTACTGTCTTAAAAATATAATTTATTTTCTCTGGAAATCATAATTTTTGATTGAGGATTCATTATTGTTTAAACGTTACTACAAATACCTACTACGTCGCCTCCCAATGAAAACAGGACAGTTTAAAAATCTTTGCGTTTAATTTCAGTTGTCTAGCTACTGTGGAAAACAATTTAATACAGAGTATTAAAAGACAGTTGTCCAGATTTTAAATTTGAGAGATATTATTTCCGATTTCAAAAGGTAATATTTCTATTTGAAAGCTAACAAAGCCGACGGGGGGGCGGTTTTAAAATATTTATGCTAATTAGATTTTTTTAAAAACGACGTATGATACCTTTTTTAGATTCCTGGAGTATCGGTGCCCCCTAAAATTAAAGAACCAAGTGAATCGGAGCTGATCTTTGAGGATGGCACGATCAAAAGTAATAGAGCACATTCAGATTATTTTAGGAGCATTTTTATTTTTTGGAAAATCGCCTCGATGTCACTAGAGGGATTTTGAATTGTTTTGTTTGCAAACGTGTACGAGGAAGCCACTCTGGCGGACCGCGGGGTTTGGAGGCGGCCGCTTCGTAGCCGTGGGGGCCGTGGTCACTGCTCGAGCCGGGCTCACTTCCCGCGGCCCGCGCGAAAGTTCCCGAGCGGGGCGCAGTTGGTTTGGCGGCCCCTGAAGAGCCGAGCTCGGAGAGCGCCCTGCCGCCCGGGGTGGGAGAGCGACACCGAGGGCCGCGGGCGACCTGTTGGCCTCGAGGCGTCGTGTCCGCGCGGCCCGGCGCGGCGCGGGGCCTGCGGGGCGGGCGGGGTCGGCGTCGAGGCCGCGGCGCAGGAGGCTGCGGGCCGCTCCCTGCTCCAGCTCCGCGGAGCCCGGCGGCCCCGGGGCCCGCGCCGAGCCGCTTCCCGGGGAGGGGGGCGCGGCCCCGCGGCTCCGAAGGCGGAGGGAGCAGGCCAGGATTGATGTCTAAATCAATGCGGTTTCTAGGCGCTTCTCTCTGCTCCTCTCCATCTTCCTCAAAGGCAAATCGCTTCCGAGGGTGGGGTTCCTCTCCCTTCGCAAAGTGTGCTGAGGAGGACAAGCCGCGGCCCCACGCGAGGCTCCTGGGCGCGGGCGGACGGGATGGGGCTCTGCACCGGCATAGAGGGACGTGCTGGCCGGGAGCGGGCGCCCTGCCCGGGCCCCTCTGCCTGCCCCGCCGACTCCCCACACCTGGCCGCCGGCCGCCCGCCCAGCGGTGGGGAACCGCGCCGGGTCCAGGCCGCTCTCCCCGCTCCCCACTGGCCCCCAATTCGGTGGGCTCTGCCAGGGGGGACCCTAGTCTCCGACACCAGGCAAGCCTGGCTGCCTCTGATTTAATTATTCGCTGATGAATTAGACAGCTGAAATTGTGAAAAATCAGCGGCCACTATTGATTCCGGGGCCGAGTGGGGGCTGGGAGGCCGCGGGCGCCGGGAAAGGAGGGGAGTCGGCCTGCGCCCTCGGGTGCCCTCGGCCGGGCGCTCCCGCCCAGCCCCGGCCTCGCGCGGGGCAGGCTCTGGCCGCCGAGGCCCGGGCGCCTCTTCCACTAGGCCCGGCGGGGCCGGCCTTGGACCCGGGGTGGGAGCTCGTGGGGCCGCAGGCCGAGCTTCCGCCTGGGGCCTGCTCTGCCGCGCTGGGCCGGAGACCGAGGGGCACGGAAAACGGAGGGCGGGAGGGTGGAGAGACGCTCCCTCGGGGCCTGCCGGGGAAAGGGCGGCCCCTGGAGCGCCCCCGGCCCCGCGCCCGCGATCTGCAGGCGGAAGGGCGGGCTGCGGGCGCTTCCGGTCCCCGCGGAACCGGGCGCCTGGCTTGGGGAGGCCGCGGCCGCGCTCCAGGCCGGGCGGGCGAAGGTCAGCGGCTCGTGGGGCCGCGCTCCCCGCCAAACACGGACGCCCGGCCGGGGCCCGGCTCCCCGCGCTCCTCGTGGGCAGGGCGCGCCCGGGTCTGCCGGTCGCGCGAGTTCCCTCCGGAGCAACAAGTCCTGGAGTCTGGAGAGCCCCGAGGGCGGTGGGCGGCCGCGGCCCCCTCCTCAGCCCCAGCCCCGAGTCAGGCAGGTTTGTTCTGAGGAGGAGCATCCGTGTGTCCTCAGAACAAGGGGATGGCCCAGTCGTGAGGAGAATCCATGCCAAAGAAGCCACTTGAGTTAATGCCTCACAATTGACACAAAAAAGAGGAAGTAAGTGATGTAGTCAGTGTACCGAACCCCGTTTCTTTTCTTTTCTTTTCTTTTTTTGGTATCTATATGAGAAAAGCACTGGGTAGTCTTTTGGTATATACATTTTGTGTCCTCTTCGTTGGTCGTCTTAAAGCCATGTGGCTTTTCATTACAATTTGAAAATTTTATGCTATTAATACATTTTAAAGGAATCACAAATTATACAGGAAATACATAGACCGTGTGGAGCAAAACCGTCAAAGGGTTGAACACTTAATCCTCAGTGTTTCATATTTTTCTTTCTTTTTAAAACTACTCTTAAGTATGTACTGTCTTCTTTTGTTGGTGAAATGTGTTCTTCAGACTTTTCCTGGAAAGAGTTGTGAACTGGCTCCTTGGAGATCAGATATAGAGAGTATGAAAGGGACCTTCGCACTGCATCGCCTGCTACAGAATCCACGGGGCTAAGTATATATAGGTCACTGAACACAAAATGTCCCTACCTCTCTTGCTTACTGAGATGGTTTAATGGATTTTGTGACGATTTTCCAACTATCAGACTGGGGAAAGTTGTCTGTGTTCGCATAAACCAAATAGGATGTGCTATGTCAAATTCTTTACCTTATCAACATAAATTAGTAACGAGATCATGGAATTCTTAAACATCAAGTTTTGAAACACCATTTGTAACTATAAATGTAAAAAGTTCATAAAACTTCCCATTTAATTTTTGAATTATGGTTAACTTCAATTTCTAGTAAAGTAGAGGGGTGGATGGAGGGAATTTTTAAGAATTCACAAACCACATAACCACCACCCCCCTGTGTTAGCGAGAGCCATATGATTAAAGCAAAGATTTTTGTATCTTGAAGGGTCGTAATTTTTGCCTTTGCAGATGCTGTTCCCTCAGTGCATGAACTGTTTCCACCTCCAGTGCACCTGCTGAATGCCAGCTCCTATCTGAAGTTTCAGTTCCCATTTCTAGACCTCTTCGGTGCATATCACATTTCCTTTGAAGAATTTTTAATTTTCACACCTCATACTTTCAAGCTCTTACTCCCTATCTCACATTCTAAATTTCTGTTTTAGAGTTTCCATATTACTCAAATGAAGCCATTCGTAGTGGTGAGTAAAAACAGTGAGATCTCATAGCATATTCTGGGAAAATAATGTTTAAGCCTAGTTTAGATTTAATTTTTTTTTTTACTTGACTCTTGCATCAAGAAAGACTTGCCTTTGTTAATATTGTAACTTAACTGGAACATAAATGAGTCAGTAACTAGGTGCAATGATTAGGATATGGGAGAGTGCTTGGACATTGTAAAGTTATGCAAAAAATTATGATGACAGTCAATTCATTATTTTATTTTTTCATTTAAGAAATATTTGAGTGCCTACTATGTGCCTATTAGAGATTTTTGTTGCAAGCAACAAGAAGCTGCCTTAGACTAACTTAAATGGAAAAGAATGTCTATGGAAGAAACTAAATAGCTCACAGAAGTGATAGGAAGTCAGGAAAGTTAAGCAGGAAGCAAGGGAGGGTAAGGTAGGAGCAGGAACAGAACTAAGGTCACGCCATGCAATAGACTGGTTAGGAAGCTTTTGCTAACACTGTTGTCTCTGTCGCTGTTGTCAATAGTAACTTCCATGCTATCTCTATGTTTCTGAGTTACCTCTACAAGAGCCAATTGGGGGGTGACCTCTCTCAAGAAATATAGTAGGTTTCTAACCACCAGGGAGTGAGAAAGGGGGTGTGCTGCATTCTATCTCTACTGCACACTTTAAGGACTAACCTCAAAATCGGAAAGGTATTTGAATAGTGGGCAGCAAAAAACCAAACCAAACAAAACCAAACCAGAAGCACACCCAAATTTATCACCACATAAGTGCTGGTAATAGAACAGAGAATAAGTTAGCTGTGGTTCCTGTTCTCACAGATCTTGAGTTTTAATGAGGTGATGATGATGTGTTCACTTTTTTGTATACAGAGAAAAAAATAACAAACACAACAAAGACAATAACAAAACAGCAAATTCACAGCCTATTTCAAAACAATGGACTAAGTTCCCTGTTTTTTTAAAAATTTTTTTTCCTTGTTTTTTTTTTTTTTTGGTATGGGTGGATGTTGGTCATGGGAGTTAGAAATGACTAGGAAGTGTTGTGTCTAGCTAGTCCATTACCCTATATATCAAGCTCAAGGGCATAGTAGAAACAAGTTCTGGGTCTAGAGGCAGGGACCTTCATTCTGGCCCCAGTCCTATCATTGTCTAGCTGTGTGGTAAAGAGCCTCCTTTTCTTTCTGTAGATAAATGCTTTTAAAGGTCCCTTCCACGCTTAAAGTCTGATTTGATATGGACCTCCTTTTATCAAATTGGGGTCTTTATGATGATTGGGCTCTTTAGATATCCTAAATCTGAATCCAACTAGTTTTTGGTCTTATACCCTTAAAAAGCTATTTCTGATGGAATAAATTTGTAAAGATTGACTTTATGTTACAAAGCACTTTCAGGATTCTCTTTTTGAAAAATGAATTTTATTTCTAATTCCAAATGATCTACTTTGGTGAATGGGCTTGTTGCTTTAATTTTGAATAATGTTCTGAATTTTTGGCTCCTCTCTGTCATTAATTTTCAGATCAAGAAAGGCAGAAGGAACAGAGGACAGAGAATGAGAGAAAAACAAAAACTTATCATGATTTAAAGTGATTGCTGAGACCATAATTGCTTTAGAGTTATGTCACTTCTTGGAGTTTTCTACAAATTTTTGAGGATATTTCTTTTGAAGAGGATTTTAAATTCTATGTGAAAAAAACATTTGATGGGGCCAAATCCGTATTTAAACCCTGTTTCTTCAGAGTGGTACTATAGTGATATTTACTATATCCTCAAAGTATCTGACTGGGAAAGATGTGAGGAAAGTTTCAAGGGTCATGTTTAACATTGGGTTTGTTACACAATGTAAGCAAACAGCAGCAACCCTAGATATTTTGGGTTCTTGGTGTTCTGAAAAAAATTGGGTGTCAACCAGATGAGCACATATTAAACCAAAGTTACCCCTAGGCTCAATCAGGAAGAAATAGAATTCCTGAACAGACCAATATCAAGTACTGAAATTGAAGCAGCAATAAAAACCTTCCTAAAAAGAATAGTCCCAGACCAGATGGTTTCACACCCAAATTTTACCAGACCTACAAAGAAGAACTGGTGCCTATCCTGCAGAAATTATTCCACAACATCGAGAAGGAAGGAATCCTCCCCAACACATTTTATGAAGCCAACATCACCCTGATACCAAAACCAGGGAAAGACACAATGAAAAAAGAAAATTACAGACCAATATCCCTTATGAATATAGATCCAAAAATTCTCAACAAAATCCTAGCAAACCGAATTCAGGTACTTATCAAAAAATAATCCATCATGATCAAGTGGGCTTTATCCCAGAGATGCAGGGATGGTTCAACATATGCAAATCTATAAATGTAATTCACCACATAAAGAGAAAGCAAAACAAAGACCATATGATCCTCTCAATAGATGCAGAAAAAGCATTCAACAAAATTCAGCACACTTTTATGATAAGAACGCTTAACAAAATAGGCATAGATGGGACTTACCTAAATATGATAAAAGCCATATATGACAAACCTATAGCCAACATCATACTGAACGGGGAAAAATTGAAAGCATTCTCACTTATAACTGGAACCAGATAAGGTTGCCCTCTATCATCACTTCTATTCTACTTAGTGCTGGAAGTCCTAGCCAGAGCAAGCAGACAAGAGAAGGAAACCAAGGGCATCCAAATGGGGATGGAAGAGGTCAAACTATCGTTCTTTGCTGACAATATGATCTTATATCTAGAAAACCCCAAAGATTCTGCCAAAGGACTACTGGAATTGATAAACAAATTCAGGAAAGTCTCACATTACAAAATCAATGTACGCAAATCAGTAGCATTCCTATGTGCCAACAACAGTCAAACTGAGAACCAAATCAAATACCCTCAATACCCTTCATGATACCAACGAAGAAAATGAAATACCTAGGAATATATTTAACTAAGGAGGTAAAAGACCTCTACAGGGAGAACTACGAAATAGCAGAGGACATAAACAGGTGGAAAACCATACCATGCTCATGGGTCAGCAGAATCAACATTGTTAAAATGTCTGTACTACCCAAAGTGATCTACAGATTCAATGCAATCGCTATTAAAATACCAACATCATTTTTTGCAGGTCTAGAAAAAATAATTCTACGCTTCATATGAAACCAAGGAAGACCCCATATAGCAAAAGCAATCTTAAGCAAAAAGAACAAATTGGGAAGCATCAATTTGCCAGACTTCAAACTATACTACAAGGCTATAGTAACTAAAACACTGGCACAAGAACAGGGACATAGACCAATGGAATAGAACTGAGAACCCAGATATAAAACCATCCTCATATAGCTGTCTAATCTTTGACAAAGCAGACAAAAATATACACTGGGGAAAAGAATACTTATTCAATAAATGGTGCTGGGAAAATTGGAAAGCCACATGTGGAAGACTGAAACAGGATACATACCTTTCCCCTCTCAAAAAAATTAACTCACAGTGGATAACAGACTTAAACCTAAGGCATGAAACCGTAAGAATTCTAGGAGAAAATGTTGGAAAAACTCTTATAGACATTGGCCTAGGCAAAGAATTTATGAAGAAGACCCCAAAGGCAATCACAGCAACAAAAATAAATAAATAAATGGGACCTAATCAAATTAAAAATCTTCTGTATAGCCAAGGAAACTATCACAAGAGCAAACAGACAACCTACAGAGTGGGAGAAAATATTCACATGCTGCACATCCGATAAAGGGCTGATAACTAGATCTATATAGAACTCAGGAAAATCAGCAAGAAAAAATCAAACAACCCTATCAAAAAGTGGGCAAAGGACATGAACAGAAATTATTCAAAAGAAGATAGACTAATGGCCAAGAAACATGAAAAAATGCTCAACATCTCTAATCATCAGGGAAATGCAAATAAAAACCACAATGAGATATCACTTATCTCCAGTGAGAATGGCCTTTATAAAAAAGTCTCAAAACAATAAATATTGGTGTGAACGTGGAGAGATAGGAACACTCACACACTGCTGGTGGGACTGCAAACTAGTACAACCTCTGTGGAAAGTAATATGGAGATACCTCAAAGAGCTACAAGTAGAACTACCATTTTGATCCAGCAATCCCAGTACTGGGCATCTACCCAAAGGAAAAAAAGACATTCTATAAAAAAGACATGTGCACTCGAATGTTTATAACAGCACAATTCACAATTACAAAGATGTGGAAACAACCCAAGTGCCCATCAATACATGAGTGGATTAATAAAATGTGGTATATGTATACCATGGAGTTCTCAACCACAAAAAAC
>NW_012149396.1:6541453-6545956 GCF_000956105.1 Propithecus coquereli | reverse complement strand
GCAGCGGAGGAGATACATTTTATAGTAGTTTATTGATCCTTAATGGGGTAAGATTTTTCCTTGATTTATCCTCCCCTTCTCTATGGTACTTTAAACCCTACTCATCCGTTAACACTGCATTTGTAAACTTCCTGGGTGAGATCCATAATAGGAAATGGATTTTATGTTGTGGTCCTAATATATATGTATGAACATTTCAGGAAGGACAGACTCTTTTTTTCTAATTTATTTTTTAAATTGACAAATAAGAAATGTATATATTTATGGTGTATGACGTGATGTCTTGAAATTTGCATTTGAAATTTGTATTGTGGAATGGCTGAATTGAGCTCATTCACGTATGTGTTACCTCGTATCTTTATTTTTTTGTGGCAAGAACATTTAAACATCTACTTTCTTAGTGATTTTCAATTATACGATACGTACATTGTCATTATCTATAGCCAAAATGTTGTACGATGTGTCTCTTGAAGTTATTCCTCCTGTCAAACTGAAATTTTGTATCCTTTGACCACCATCTCCCCACCCTCTACGATCATTCTCTTAACTTCTGTGAGTTCAACTTTTTTAGATTTCACATGTAAGTGAGATCATACAGTATTTATCTTTCTGTGCCTGGCTTATTTCACTTAACATATGTCTTCAATGTTCGTCCATGTTGTTGCAAATGAAAGGATTTCCTCCTTTTTAAAGGCTAAATAGTATTCCATTGTGTATATATATATCACAATTTCTTTATTCGTTGATCTGTTGAAGGACACTTAGGTCGATTCCATATCTGGTTATTGTGAGTAATGCTGCAGTGAACATGAGAACTCAGATATCTCTTCAGCATGCTGATTTTATTTCCTTTGGATATATACCCAGTAGTGGGATTGCTGGATCATATGGTATTAATAATTCTGTTTTTAATTTTTTGAGAAAGGAAAGACATCTCTTTAAATGCCCTATTATAGCCAAACGTGTGTTTGAAATTAATTGTTAAAGTATGGAACCTTTTCTGATGATTCTGGAATGTGTTATTTTCTTCTCTGTATAGCATTTGTTTGTTTGTTTCTGCTTGCTTGTTCAGTATATGCACTCTAAAGTTTGATATTGCTATTTATGTATGTGGATTGTTGGTCCTTTAGATCGTAACTACTTGAGGATGCCATCCTAGAGGGAAGTCTCTAGTCCCCTGCCATATGCTCTTGATCCTATCTTGTTCAATATTTTTGGCAAAGTCTTTACTAAAGGCAAAAAGGACTGCTCATCAAATTTGTGGGAGATGCAGAACAAATATTTTGGCTATAACTAACATATCAAGAAATTAAATCGAGATTCAGGATGAAATATACGTGTCAGAACTAAAACCAACATGATGTAATTTAACAAGGACCAATATAAAGCCCTTTATTTATGCAAAAAATATAAATCAAGGGAAGTTCCTGGATCATGACAACAATGCATGTGAAAAAGACAGAAATATTTATCTACTCTAAATTCAAATGACCCAACAGTAGTATGCTGCATAAGAAATATAATGGAATTTTAGGCTGCATTAATAGAAATTTGGTATATAGCTTACAAGGAAGGTAACAAGTTCCCTGTATTCTGGGTTGGAGATTTGTCTAACTCTAGGTACCTCATTTTAATACAGATATTGATAAGTTAGAGCTTAGCACAGGCCATTAGGATGTGAAGGAAGAGGAAACCATGCCTTATGTGGAAGACTTAGAGCAAATGTTTAGCCCAAAGAAGAGGCAAATGATGTGGTACATGGCTGCCACTTCAAATATTTGCCTAGCTGTCACACAGCAGAGGGAGTAGTTAGGACCAAAGGGTAAAAGCGACAGGGGGGGCTGATTTTAATGATTAAAGTTAGCTAAGAGTATAGCAGGTTGCTACAGGAAGGAATGACTAACTGGCTAGGATGCTATTAGGAAAAATCAGCTGAATAAGGCAGCAAGTTGAAATTGATTATCTCTTTGGTTGAATTCCAGGGCTTGCTGAATTGAACATTAAAAAAAATACTGTTGTACTCTCTACTTCTATGAGTTCAACATTTTTAGAGTCTATAGATGAGGGAGATCATACAGTATTTGTCTTTCTGTGCCTAGCTTATTTCACTTAACGAAATGTTCTGTAGGTTCATCTATGTTGTCTCAAATGACAGAATTTCCTTTTTTAAAATAGCTGAATAGTATTCCAATGCATCTATCTATCTATGTACACACCCCATTTTTAAATCCACTCATTTGTTAATAGACACTTAGTTTGTTCCCATATCTTGGCTATAATGAATAATGCTGCAATGAACATGGGAGTGCAAACATCTCTCTCTACAGCATACTGATTTCAATGCGTTTGGGTATATACCCAGTAGTGGGGTTGCTGGATCATATGGTAATTCTATTTTTAGTTTTTTGAGGAAACTCCATACTGTTTTCCAAAATGGCTGTGCTACAAATGATCAACAAATATATGAAAAAATGCTCAACATCACTAATCACAGGACAAACACAAATTAAAATCACAATGAGATACTATCTTGCTCCAATTACAATCACCATTATTAATAGTCAAAAAACAATAGATGTTGGCACAGATGCAGTGAAGAGAGAACACTTATACACTGTTGGTGGGAATGTAAATGAGTACGACCTCTATGGAGATCAGTATGGAAATTTCTCAAAGAACTAAAGGTAGATCTACCATTCAATCCTGTAGTCCCACTGCTGGATGTCTACCCAGAGAAAAAGAAATCATTATATCAAAAGATACCTGCACATGTATGTTTATTGCAGCATAACTCACAATCTCAAAGATATGGAATCAACTGAAGTGCTCATCAACTGATGAATGGATAAAGAAAATGTGGTGTATGTATACCATGGAGCACACACAGCTGTAAAAAAGAATGAAACAATGTCTTTATCAGCAACCTGGATGAAACTGGAGGCCATTATCCTAAATGAAGTAACTCAGGAACAGAAAAGTTAATACTGCATGTTCTCACTTATAAGTAGGAGCTAAACTATGGATACACACGGGCACACAGAGTGGTATAATGGACATTGGAGACTCACAAGGGGCAGGGTGGGAGGGACGAGGGATAAAAATTCACTTATGGGGTACAATGTACACTTCTCAGGTGATGGGTATACTAAAAGCCGAGACTTTGCCACACTCAGTATATACAGGTAATGGAATTGAACTTATGACCCCTAAATCTATTAAAATTAAAAAAAGGGGAAGCAAACCAAAACAACTATACTAATTTATAATACCATTAACAGTGTATATGGGTTCTCTTTTCTCCATATCCTGACCAACAGTTTTTATTTTTCATCTTTTTTATGATAACCAGTCTAACAGCTGTGAAGTGATATCTCATTGTGTTTTTAATTTGCATTTCTCTGATGATTAGAGATGTTGAGCATTTTTTTCATGTAACTGTTGGACATTCGTACGTCTTCTTTTGAGAAATATCTATTCAAGTTCTTTGCCCATTTTTAATACAGTTATTTGTTTTCTTGTTATTGAGTAGTTTGAGTTCCTTGTTTATTTTGGGTATTAGACCCTTATTGGACATACGATTTGCAAAAATTTTCTCCCATTCTGTAGGTAGTCTCCTCACTCTATTGATTGTTTCCTTTGCTGTGCAGAAGCTTTTTTGTCTGATATAATCCCATTTGTCTATTTTCACTTTTGTTGCCTTTGCTTTGAGGTCTTATCAAAAAGTTATTGTCCAGACCTATGTCATGGAGATTTCCCCATACATTTTATTCTAGAAGTTTCATACTTTTGCATCTTAAATTTAAATCCTTCCTTTTGAGTTGATTTTTGTATATGGTGAGAGATAAGTGTCAAATTTCATTCTTCTGCATGTGGATATCCAGTTTTTCCAACATGGTTTATTGAAGAGACTGTCCTTTCTCCGTTGTATATTTTTGGCACATTTGGCACAGTCAAAAATCAGTTAGCTGTAGATGTGTGGATTTATTTCTGAGCTCTCTATTCTGTTCCATTGGTCTATGTGTCTGTTTTTATGCCAATGCTATTCTGCTTTTGGTTACTATAACTTTATATTATATTTTGAAGTCAGTTAGTGTGATGCCTCCAACTTTGTTTTTTTAGCTCAAGATTGCTTTGGCTATCTGGGATCTTTTGTGGTTTCTTATGAATTTGATGATTTTTTTTCCTATTTCTGTGAAGAGCATCATTGGTATTTTGACAAGGATTGCATTGATCCTGTAGATAGCTTTGGGTAGTATGGCCATTTTAACAATACTAATTCTTCCAATCCATGGACAAAGAATATCTTTCCATTTATTTGTGTTTTCTTCAGTTTCTTTCATCAGTATTTTATAGTTTTCAGTGTAGGGACCTTTTACCTTCTTGATTAAATTTATTCCCAAATATTTTAATTTTTTGTAGTGATTGTAAATGAGATTGTTTTCTTGATTTCTTTTTCAGATAGTTCACTACTAGTACATAGAAATGCTATTGATTTTTGTATGT